>NC_041382.1:352348078-352438181 GCF_002162155.2 Triticum dicoccoides | reverse complement strand
CGCCGCCCCGCGCCACCCACCGCTGCAGCCGGACCTCGCTGGAGCCGCCCCGCCTCGCCGGACGTCGCCGGAGGTATAAGCCACTATTGCCGCCGTTTGGTTTTATTTTTAAAACCGGTTCGGTTTTTTTAGAAAACCCTAGGTTCGTTTTTTAGATCGGTTCACCGGTTTTCTCGGTTTATTTTATTATAGGACGGTACATTCGTTTTAACGAACGGTGTTCACTCGTTAGCTGCAGACAACTAACGTTCGTTCGTTAGCCTGCTTGTCAATTTTATTTTTCTCGGATTTTTCCGCAATTATTTTCGATTGTGATTTCTGATCCGATTTTTGTTTTAGATTATATTTTCGCTCGTTCATCGGAATCAGGCGATTCAAGCGCCTAGATCTTCGTCTCGAAACCCTCTTTCTATTTAACCAACTTGAACAATATTTTGATACAGTAAACTTTGACCTTAGTCCAGATTACTAATTGGATCTTGTTTCTTTCGCAGTTTGAGTTTCCTTGCTCCGTTTGATTTGATTCTTTTTGCAAACCGGAGTTCTTAAGTTGAACTTTCTGGTTAGATCTCTTATTTGAGTTTTACCCATGCTTCTTGCTTGATTGCTTATATATGCTATTGTTTGTTTGCGATAGAACACCCGGAGTGCGAAGCGTGCTACTACGAGTCTCTAGGTTTTGTGGATCATCAGCAAGGCAAGTAACACATTGATCATACTCTTTTTCATGCCCAGTTTTTATGCATTAGCTCCAATCCTCAAACATTGCATGATTAGGATGTGTTTAACATGTGGTATTGGGAAGTAGTTGATGAGGTAGAACCTATTGCCCTGTTATTATCAAACCCTTGGGAGTTACTTCTACGTATTGCTTATATTGCTATGCTATGCTCGTAGACGTGGATTGGGTTTGAGTGAAACCATGACAGATGTGAGATTGATAATTAATGGTTCAACTTAAGGTGGCAACTTTAATACACATTTGGGTGAATTGCTTGTCGGGCACATGGAGAATCCAGTGTTGTCCTAGGATATCCCGGAGTACCTGTGTGATAATCCTACGGTCCGCCATCCAGGCTCAAAGGGAACTGAGATATTCATGTTAGAAACTTCCGTCTGCAGCCACAAGATATTATGGGCTTTAGCATAGTTGAGTAAGTTGCGTGAAGCTCTTGAAGAGGTAGACTAGAAGGTAGTTGGGTTGTAGGTGCTATAGTCTATCCGGAGTAGAGAGTTAATGCTTCTGAAAAACTGTGTCTCGGTCATCCGTTTCTCAATAATCATGTAGTGCGAGAAATCCAACGGAGGAGATCGAGTCTTGTGGGGAAAAGTGCACAAACCTCTGCAGAGTGTATAAACTAATCATGGTTAGCCATGTCCCCGGTTATGGACATCTTGAGAATCTAGTACTTGGATTATCATATGTATCTCATCAGTCTAAGTTAATATTGTTGGGTTGATAATTACTTTTAATTGGGATTGAGTTGGAGGAACCTTCTCAGTGATGTTTCAACTACCATGATAGTTAAATAAAATCTATTCCTTTGTTGTAGGGAAAAATTGGATTTTTGCAAAACTTTAACCGTAGAGCTTTCCACCAGCCAAATATGCATATACGGATAGCATGATTCTGTTTTGCTCTATTGTGTTACATTTCCAGCATATTCCATGTGCTGACCCGTTTCGGGCTGCAACGTATTATGTTGCGGACTTTTCAGACGAGGAGTAAGGTTCGTTAGGTCATTGCCGTGCAGCTCAGCTATGGCGTTGGAGTTGATGGACTCACTTTATCTTCCAAGCCTTCCGTTTTTATCGTATTAGATGGCCTTAAGCCATATTTATTGTAATAAGGTCTCTTTTGAGACATTCGATTTAATAAGTGTGTGATTGCCACTCTATTATAAATCCTTCGAGTACTGTGTGTGTCAGCATTACCGATCCAGGGATGACACTGAAGCACAGGGACTTGACCGTTTGAGATCGGGTCGCTACAAGATGGTATCAGAGCACACGTTGAGTGTAGGACACGACCACTAAGCTAAAGCCCTATATCACTACTCTCTTCTCATTTCTGACTCCTCTCCATCTTCTACTCTTTAGGATGGCAGACGCAAGGAACAAGTTTGCACAACCGGATGAAGACGCACCCTTTGGATGGCACTTGAAGGAAGTCACCAGGTACCTGAACATTGGAATAACAAGCTTCACCGGGACTTACAACACCACATTACCAGAAGACAAGCGATGGATGATTCAAGTTCAAGTTCCAGGAAAGACATTCATGCTAGTCACCAAACCCATAGAGTTTTCCTTTGATGCACCAACCTGGAGTCTAGGAAAGAGCATGGTAGCTCACATCACCATGGGACACATTGGAGAAGTTTACCATAAGGAGCTTAAGGATACTATCTACCACATTTGTGGGTGACGAGATGAGCAATGCGAGATGATCAGCACCAGGAAGGATAGATCAATTGCCATTTTCATCCAGGAGCTAAACCAGCACATTCGTCACCAGGAGAACCAGATGTATGCAGACATGATAGATCTGAAGAAGGCAATGACAAGGATCACGGAACTGGAGGAAGAACTCAAGGCTACACACAAAGATTATGAGGAGGAAATCGTCTTACTAGTGGAGAAGAATGACGATCTGGAAAGGAAGCTAGGAGTTTTCATGGGAGACCCCGTGCCAGGAGGAGAAGAAGAAGAACCCAAGGATATTCGTTCTGAGGACTACATCATCATCGACGACACCTACTCGGACCCCGGCGATAGCGATGATGACTATGAAGACAAAGTTGGAGCAGACATTATGGAGTCTTCAACCAAGCAATATTTCTAGTAGACCACCACATCAGTAGTAGTATTCCACCATGTATATAGTATAGTCCGAGCACTTTTGTAACGATAGTTAGATCGATTGGATGCTCTTTCTTGATTGATTGAGTGATATGATTGTGTTTGTCTCATGTGCATATGGGTAGTGTTTTTCTCACTAGACCTCATTCTATTCTCTTCCCTCTAAACCCTCGGATGCCTCCGAGACGGGACCCCGGATTTACTTTCCCACCGGAGCTCACTCAGTTGATCTAGCAGCAGAATACTCTGATGTAGTTGTTAGTTCAGAATCAAGGCAACAACAACAACAACCCACCACCACCACCAGTTGACAACTTAGCCCACTTTCTGAGGTTGCAGTCGCTGGTGTTTTCCAGTAGCACCAAGCCGATAGTGGCAAATGATTGGCTCCACTGGATTGGAAGAGAGTTAACCACTGCAGGATGTACAGATGCTGAGAAGGTGTGTTTTGCCGCACATCAGTTGGATGGACCAGCAGCCTCATGGTGGGAGAATTACATAGTCACCTATCATATAGCCACTATTACATGGGATTAGTTTCAGCAAGCATTCCGCACCGCCCATGTCTCAACAGGAGCTATGAGCATGAAGAAGCGTGAGTTTCGCAACTTGCGCCAAGGGAACTGTACTGTGGCTCAGTATGTGGATGAGTTTAGCAAGTTATCTCGCTATGCCCCTGACGATGTGGACACAGATGTTATGAAGCAGGAGAAGTTTATGGAAGGGCTAAACAATGAGATGAGCATGCAGTTGATGGTGGCAATATTCAACAACTACCAGGAGTTGGTAGATAAGGCTCTTATGATTGAAGGGAAGCAGTAGCAGATTGAGAGCCGTAAGAGGAAGTATGGACAAGGAAGGTATAATTCAGGAGCTCAGCAGAAGCCTCGCCTAACCCCGAACTCGGGAGGACTTGTTCATAACCATGGAGGCCACATCCACAATGGAGGAAGTACCCATAATGATACTGGCCCAAGGAATGGGAATGGGAATGGAGCAAGCAACAATCAAAACCGCCCCAATCCAGCCACACCCGCCAAGAGAGACCTAAGCCACGTTACTTGCTTCAAGTGCGGGAAGATTGGACACTATGCCACGGAGTGCCCTGGAGCGAAGAATGGAAACGGTAATGGGAGCACTGGGAAGAAGCCCAATCCATTCAACAAAGGACAAGTGAACCACGTTAACATGGAGGAGGTTGAAGAGCAGCCAAACGCGGTTATTGGTAAGTTTTTGGTTAAGTCTTTTACCACCCTTGTTCTTTTTTATACTGGTGCATCACATTCATACATATCAAGGCGATTCATGGATAAGTTTAAACTACCAACCCAAACCCTTAGGACCCCTCTGTTAGTGAGTTCACCTGGAGTAGAGTATATGGCTAGTCGATGGTGCGACCAGATACCCTTAACCATTGGTAGCCATGTTTTCCCGTCAAACCTGATAATTTTGGAGTCACAAGGATTGGATTTGATATTAGGCATGGACTGGATGTCAAAGTATGGAGGAAGCATTGACTGTGTTAGTAAATCAATTTGTTTCACCACCCCGGAGGGAAAAAGGATCGAGTATGTATCTAGACATGCGCCTAGGAGTAGCCAAGTAAATACCCTCACAGTAGTTGTTCAGGAGGAAGTGCCTGTAGTGAAGGATTACCCAGACGTTTTTCCAGAGGAGTTACCAGGCATGCCGCCGGATCAAGACATCGAGTTTTTAATAGAGCTATTGCCAGGTACCGGGCCAATATCAAAGAGACCCTACCGAATGCCGCAAATGATCTGGAGGAGATTAAGAAGCAGATCAAGGAGTTATTGGAGAAAGGTTATATCCGACGGAGTTCATCACCATGGGGAGCCCAGTGCTTTTGGTGGAGAAGAAGGATAAATCTCTAAGGATGGTTGTTGATTATCGTGCACTGAATGAGGTGACGATCAAGAACAAATACCCACTGCCAATGATCAATGATTTGTTTGACCAGTTGCAAGGAGCTAAGGTGTTTTCAAAGATTGATTTGATGTCAGGATATCACCAGCTAAAGATCTGGGAGAAGGATATACCTAAAACTGCATTTACCACAAGATACAGATTATATGAGTATACGGTCATGTCATTTGGACTGACTAACGCCCCTGCCTATTTCATGAGCATGATGAACAAGGTGTTCATGGAATATTTGGATAAGTTTGTTGTGGTATTCATTGATGATATAATGTTATACTCGAAGAATGAAGAGGAGCACAAGGAGCATTTGCGTTTAGTTCTCGAGAAACTCAGGGAACACCAGTTGTATGCCAAGTTCAGCAAATGTGAGTTTTGGTTGAAGGAAGTCGGATTCCTTGGACATGTTATATCAGGAGAAGGTGTAGCAGTAGATCCCACCAAGGTCAAGTCAGTTACTGAATGGTTGGCACCCACTTCAGTTAGCAAGATCTGCAGTTTTCTTGGACTCACAAGATACTATCGGAGATTCATCGAGAATTTTTCCAAAATTGCGAAGCCAATGACGGAGTTATTTAAGAAGGATACCAAATTTAAATGGACAGAAGAATACGAGGCGAGTTTTCAGGAGTTAAAGAAACGTTTGACTACAGCCCCAGTGCTGATTCTGCCGGATATACGTAAGGAGTTTCAAGTGTATTGCGATGCCTCTCGCCTAGGACTTGGAAGTGTGCTGATGCAGGACGGAAACGTTGTTTCGTATGCCTCGTGACAACTGAAACCGCATGAGTTAAATTATACCACGCATGACTTGGAGTTGGCTGCCGTAGTGCATGCGTTGAAGACTTGGAGACATTATCTTATTGGAAACCATTGCTATGTATACAGTGACCATAAGAGTTTGAAGTACATTTTCACACAGAAGGAGCTGAACCTTAGGCAGAGGAGATGGTTGGAGCTTATAAAGGATTATGACAAGAAACTTCACTATCATCCAGGCAAGGCCAATGTCGTAGCAGACGCTTTGAGCCGGAAGAGTTATGCCAACACACTCATAAGCGCAGGATTGCCAAAGGAGTTGGCGGAGGATCTCAGGGAGCTTCGATTGGAGATTGTCCCTATAGATTTTGTTGCAACAATGGAGGTTCAGTCTACATTGTTAGGAAAGGTTCGAGAACCTCAGAAGGATGACAAAGAGATCGCCGAGATAAAAGAGAGAATGAGCAAAGGAAAGGCCAAATGTTTTCGTGAGGATGAACACGACACCTTGTGGTTTGAGGACCGTGTTTATGTGCCCAATAACACAGAGATCAAGAAGTTAATATTTCAGGAGGCTCATGACTCACCATACTCGATTCACCCCGGAAACACCAAGATGTATGTGGATTTAAAGGAGCATTTCTGGTGGACTGGTATGAAGAAGAATATTGCCGAGTATGTAGCCATGTGTGATGGATGTCAGAGAGTGAAGGCAGAACATCAAAAGCTGGCCAGATTGTTACAACATATGCCGATACCCGAATGGAAGTGGGAAAAGCTTGGCATGGATTTTATCACCGGATTGCCCAGGACCAAATCAGGATATGATTTTATATGGGTAGTAGTTGATCGCTTGACCAAAGTAGCTCACTTTATCCCAGTGAAGACCACCTATACAAGTGCGAAGTTGGCCAAGATATACATGACCAGGATCGTATGTCTGCATGGAATTCCTAGGACCATCATATTAGATAGAGGAACACAGTTTACCTCAAAGTTTCGGCATCAACTGCACCAGACTTTGGAAACGAGGTTGGAGTTCAGTACAACATTCCACCCGCAAACGGATGGACAGACCGAGAGAGTCAACCAGATTCGGGAGGATATGTTGAGGGCCTGCGTGCTAGATTATGGATCTAGTTGGGATGACAATTTGCCCTACGGAGAGTTCTCGTACAACAACAGTTACCAGGCCAGTTTGAAGATGGCACCTTTCGAAGCTTTATACGGAAGGAGGTGCAGGACATCGCTGTTGTGGGATGAAGTTGGAGACCGACAGTTGCTCGGACCAGATTTGATTAAGGAATCAGAATAGAAGCTTAAATTGATTAGAGATAGACTGAAGGTAGCTCAGTCCCGACAGAAGAGTTATGCGGATTCAAAATGCAAGGAGGTGGCCTATGAAATTGGAGACAGGGTGTATCTTCGAGTATCACCACTCCGAGGAGTTAAGCGCTTTGGAGTTAAGGGAAAGCTAGTGCCACGCTTTGTGGGACCGTACCGAGTTTTGGAACGTATGGGAGAGGTTGCTTATAAGTTGGAATTACCCAAAGGATTGTCATGAGTTCATGATGTGTTTCATGTTTCACAGTTGAAGAAGTGTCACGCTGAGATGGTCGATATACCGCTAAGAGATACGGTGTCCTTGGAGGCGATTCAGTTGGACAGTGATCTGACCTATGAGGAGAAGCCAGTCAGGATTCTTGAATTTGCCAGCCGAGTCACCCGCACCAAGGTTATCAAGTTTTGCAAAGTTCAGTGGAGCCACCATACTGAAGATGAAGCCACCTGGGAACGAGAGGATGATCTTCGCAAAGACCACCCACACCTATTTTCTAGCCAACCCGAATCTCGAGGGCGAGATTCATCTTAAGGGGGGTAGGTTCGGAACATCCCAAATTTGCAATTTGGAAAGTTATACATAGATCATTCATGCATATCATATTTTGCTGCATTTCGTTTCGCGATCCTCGAAATTCTAAGGAACTCAAGGACCCTCGGAGAGAGTTGGGGATTTCACTGTTTTCATATTTGAATTCTATCAAATATTGAAACGAGGATTTTTTGGTTTTAATTATTTTTCTCTCCGAAAATATTTCATATTAAAATATATGAGAGGTGATAATATGACTTCTCCAAAATACATGAAATATTGAAGGAAAAATATTGAAATCAAATATTTGAATTTATTCGGAGTTTATTGCTATTTTATTTGAATTATAAAAAATTGCACGTTTTTCAAAATTGCACTTTAGGGCCAAGAAAATGTTCATCTTGTTCTAAATATTTTATTTAGACGGTGAAAATTTGTTTTGGCATTTTTAGATTTTTATATATTTTTCTAGGATTTATTTAAGTTTCGGCGAAATTATTTTTAGAAAAATCTTCGCCGACTACCCAGTTCTTATGCATTAGCTCCAATCCTCAAACATTGCATGATTAGGATCTGTTTAACATGTGGGATTGGGAAGTAGTTGATGATGTAGAACCTATTGCCCTATTATTATCAAACCCTTGGGAGTTACTTCTACGTATTGCTTATATTGCTATGCTATGCTCGTAGACGTGGATTGGGTTTGAGTGAAACCATGACAGATGTGAGATTGATAATTAATGGTTCAACTTAAGGTGGCAACTTTAATACACATCTGGGTGGATTGCTTGTCGGGGACCTGGAGAATCCAGTGTTGTCCTAGGATATCCCGGAGTACCCGTGTGATAATCCTATGGTCTGCCACCCAGGCTCAAAGGGAACTGAGATATTTCATGCTAGAAACTTCCATGTGCAGCCACAAGCTATTATGGGCTCTAGCATAGCTGAGTAAGTTGCGTGAAGCTCTTGAAGAGGTAGACTAGCAGATAGTTGGGTTGTAGGTGGTATAGTCTATCTGGAGTAGAGTGTTAATGCTTCTAAAAAACTATGTCTCGGTCATCCGTTTCTCAAACATCATGTAGTGCGGGAAATCCAATGGAGGAGAGCGAGTCTTGTGGGGAAAAGTGCGCAAACCTTTGCAGAGTGTATAAACTAATCATGGATAGCTGTGTCCCCGGTTATTGACATCTTGAGTATCTAGTACTTGGATTATCATATGTATCTCATCACTCTAAGTTTATATTGTTGGGTTGATAATTACTTTTAATTGGGATTGAGTTGGAGGAACCTTCTCAATGATGTTTCAACTACCATGATATTTAAATAAAATCTATTCCTTTGTTGGAGGAAAAAATTGGCTTTTCGCAATACTTTAATCGTAGAGCTTTCCACCAGCCAAATATGCATATAATGATAGCATTATTCTGTTTTGCTCTACTGTGTTACATTGCCAGCATATTCCATTTGTTGACCTGTTTCGGACTGCAACGTATTATGTTGCAGACTTTTCAGACGAGGAGTAAGGTTCGTTAGGTCGTTGCCGTGCAGCTCAGCTATGCCGTTGGAGTTGATGGACTTACTTTATCTTCCAAGCCTTCCGCTGTTATCGTATTAGATGGCCTTAAGCCATAGTTATTGTAATAAGTTCTCTTTTGAGACATTTGATGTAATAAGTGTGTGATTGCCACTCTGTTATAAATCCTTCGAGTACTGTGTGTGTTAGCATTACCGATCCAGGGTTGACACTGAAGCACACAGACTTGACCGTTTGAGGTCGGGTCGCTACAAGAGCTCGCGCATGCCAATTGAATTACCACGTACTTTCGTTTCTTGGTAACGATTCTAATGTTCATGAGAATATGATGCTACCTAAATTGGATACATTTATTTTGCTTACAAACGAAGGGCCTAGCTTGGACAAGACGTATGAACCTTGTAGAAAGTTCAAGCATGGAAATGATGGCATGCGCAAGGGGAACAAGAACAGAGTCACAAGTGATGATTCTAGGACTTTGAAGTCACCATAATGAGTGCATGAAGCCTTGGACGAAATATACAAGATGCCACTTCATAAATTTCGTCCAGAGGCTATTCTAGGTGCTGCGTCATCTTACTTTTGGGACAGGCCCATGTAATTTCGAAATACTTGATTATAGGCTGTTTTTAGTGTCCGTATGTGTGGGAAAACAAGAGTTAGGGTTAGTTTCGGACCCCTCCTCCAAGGGCCACGAAATTCCCCCTCTCTCCTCCATCTATACAACCCTTAGGGCATCGTTTAGACTTTGGATTTTGTTTAGATTGTTCGCCATAGCTGCAACTTCGCGTACTTCGTTTGTGTTCAACGACCAGACAAAGGCGTCACAGAGCCCCACCTTGATCAATAAAGCTTTACTCTTATATTGCAATATCTAGATTGCAATCTTAGTTTCTTTCTTTTTCTTCGTTTGCCTTCAGGAAACAGACCTTCGCGGTCAGGTTGATTGTGCTCCGACATGGTCAATAACCTCTCGGAGTTGGTTCTGCGATTGCTAAGGCGCGACGTCCTCGCACATTCGTAGTCGGATCATAGTCACTAGCGGACTCATACCCACCATCTCATCGCCACCATCTCATCGAAAGATGGGACACCTTTGCCTCTATCACATGATAGTCACTAGCGGACTCATACCCACCATCCTAAGTAGCAATCATCACACGCTGAGATTTGCATTCTCTCGCAAAATGTCCTCTTCCCTTACAACGACGACAAATCATATCACTTGTGTGCCCTGTTGATGCCATAGAAGAAGAAGAGCTCTGCGCAGGCCCGGCGGTTGTGCTCTTCGCAGATAGTGGTGGCTGTGCCTGCTTTCTTGTATAACTGCTGGAGGTGGCACCTGATGGAGGTGCTGGTGTAGTGGAAGTAGAGGATGCACGTGGTGTCCATGATGAAGATCGACCTATAGAAAAGTTAGTTCATGCCAATGCCTGTCGATCCTGCACTTCACGTTCAGCTTTACAAGCAAGATGGAATAAACGAGTGATATTATTATACTCCTTATACTCTAGAATGGTCTAAATCTCTCTATTTAATCCACCCATAAAACGTGCAAGCATAGCTTCATTCTCCTCAACAATACAACATCTAATCATGCCAGTTTGTAATTCCTAATAATATTCTTCTACAGAATTTTTTCCTTGTCTTGAATGCTGCAATTTTTGAATTAATTCACGTTGATAATATGGTGGAACCCAACGAGTACGCATAGCAGTTTTCAAAGCAGCCCAAGTAGCTGGAATAGGATATAATCTACAATGTTCAGACCACCAAACACTTGGAAAGCTAGTGAAAGCACAAACAGCAGCAGGAACACGTCTCTCCTCAGGATATTGTAAACATGTAAATCATTGTTCAGTATCTAACTCCCAAGTAAGATATATGTCAGGAACATATCTACCCTCAGATGGTGGAATATTCAATTTCAATTTAGGGAGATGGTCATGATCTCGTACCTGAGGGGGAGCCCTACCATTGCCATTATTTGCATGTGGATGACCTGGTGGTTGTGCTCCTGGTGGTTGCACGTAATTCTCATTTTGATCAACCTCATCCTCGTAATCTCCCACATAATCATCCTCCTCCGCATCAGCAGCACGAGCCACAAAAGTATCAACAACAACACCAACAGTTTGGCCAGGCGCAAGAGGGACATGGCTCGCTCGGCGGAGGGCTGTTTGGCGACGTGGAGGTAGTAGTCGTCGTCGTAGTTGTTGTTGTTTTTGTTGTTGTCGTTGTTGTAGAGGTGTGTTAAGTGCAGCCAGTGGTGGTGGTGGAAGACGCGTGAGCAATTCATTAAACTTGTTATCGAGCTTTGTTTCAAACTTCTTCTCCATGCCATCTATCTTCTCCATGGCCTCTTCAAGTCTGTTAAGCACATCTTGCACCTGTCCACTCATCATTTGCTAAAATTTATCATGCAACTCCTTAATCATCATGTTCTCCCAGTCAATATCGTCAGCTTGTGATCCTGCCATGGTTAGCAGCAATAGAAACACAGAAGAATATGATCCTACAGACTACTAACAAGAGGTGGTGGTGGGTGTCACAAATCCGTCAAGCAAATCTCAAATTCTTACCAGTTCTTACCCAGCAGCAAGCGGTGATCGGCAACCGTCGTACTCAAAACTCTCAAAGCTTGGATAGAGCGATTACCAGGGAGACTCAAATGCACGACGTAGATGTATGTGGAGCCGGGAAGGCTTATAATATGGTAGCAGAAAGGGTCAGCAATAATCAATTCAGAGATGAAAGTTGAATAAACACTCAACGACGGTACTATGCTGGTCCTAGGCTAGATCGTGCTAGAGACGTGAGCCTAGAACACTAACAAAATCAAGGCGCTGCACATAAACAAGGGAAAAGCACACTCTGGAATTTGTTTTGCTCTTTTTTTGGCGCTCCTCTTTTTTTTGTGAAAAATCACTATAATGGCGAGTGTCTCAGAACTCTTCCTAGGTCAAACTGACAGGATGTGCACAAAATGTTTTTTTGACTTTTTTCCGGAAATCAGGGCAGCGATGATGAAAAAGTGCGACAAAAAATCACTATGATGGCACGTGGCTCAAAATACTGAAAAAGCCTAAAAATAGGATAGGGAAAAATATTTTTGCCTCTCGGGTGTCTCCAGAGTTTTTTGCGAAACCTACTCAGGCAAGGAAACACGAATCAGAAATTAGATGGATCTCAAAAACAAACCTAATATGAAAGGAACTCGAATTGGTGGTGGATATATGGTGGTAGGATATGGCAGCGGTGGTGGTATATGGATATGGATTGGTGGTGGTATATGGATACGGATTGGTGGTGGTATATGGATACGGATTGGTGATGGTATATGGATACGGATCAGTGGCGAATAAGTGGTGGTGGTAGATGGCAGGGGCGATGATGATGGTGCAGTGGCGGCGTGACAACTTATGACCAAAACTCGAAACTCTAAAAGACTAGACTCTAAGACCAGCAACTAGACACGACGATGCAATCGCGAATTCAACAAAGCAAAATACTGAAAAGACTATGCAATGGCTCAGACTGGTTCAGATATGATGAACTAACCCTAATTTTTGTTGGCTTTTTCGTGGAGTGTTGGTATGAAGAACAGACTTGATCTAAACTACGAAAAACTGAAAAATCTCACGGACCAACCTGGAAAGCTGATACCACTTGATAGAGGCAAAGGTGTACCGTCTTTCGATGAGATGGTGGCTATCGTTTGGAGGAAGTCGACTTTGACGATCCGACTATGAACATGCGAGGACCTCGTGCCTTAGCAACCGCTAAACCAACTCCGAGAGGTTATTGACCACGCCGGAGCACAATCAACCTGACCACGAAGGTCTGTTTCCTGCAGGCAAACGAAGAACAAGCAAAAAACTAAGATTGCAATCTGGATATTGCGAATATAAGAGGAAAGCTTTATTGATCAAAGGTGGGGTTCTATGACGCCTTTGTCTGGTCATTGAACACAAACGAAGTACGCGAAGTTGCAGCTATGGCGAACTTTAATCTAAACAAAACCCAAAGTCTAAGCGACGCCCTAAGGGATGTATATATGGAGGAAGAGGCGGGAATTTCGTGGCCCTTGGAGGAGGGGTCCGAAACCAACTCTAACTCTTGTTTCCCCACACATACGGACTCTAAAAACAGTCTATACTTAAGTATTTTGAAAATACATGGGCCTGGCCCATTGATAGAGGCGAAGGTGTCCCGATGCTTCGATGAGATGGTGGCTATCGTTTTCTGTGGGAGTCGACCTTGACGATCTGACTACGAACGTGTGAGACATCGCGCCTTAGCAATAGCTAAACCAACTTCCGAGGGGTTGTTGACCACGCCGGAGCACGATCAACCTGACCACGAGGGTCTGTTTCCTGCGAGCGAACAAAGAACAAGCAAGAAGCTGAGATTGCAATCTAGATATTGCGAATATAAGATGAAAGCTTTATTGATCAAGGTGGAGTTCTGTGACGTCTTGGTCTGGTCGTTGAACACAAACGAAGTACGCTAAGTTGCAGCTATGGCGAACTTTTAATCTAAACAAAACCCAAAGTCTAAACGACGCCCTAAGGGCTGTATATATGGAGGAGAGAGGGGGGAATTTCGTGGCCCTTGGAGGAGGGGTCTGAACCCAACCATAACTCTTATTTCCCCACACATATGGACTCTAAAAACAGCCTATAATCAAGTATTTCCAAATTACATGGGCCTGGCCCAAAAATAAGGTGACGCAGTGATGCGGAGCATCCCAAGGTCATCCCCATGGACCTACCATTGTCTCACCAAGTGCCTAGCGGACCCATGACATGAGCATGTGCAAGAGATCTCGAAACCGAGGTGAACTAACTCCTATCCGAACTACCACTTTCTATGCATGAGACCTAGCTACTACCTCAAGCAGAAACCCTATGTGTGATCAGGCACTTGAAGGAAAGCCATGGACAAGACGGTGAGGACGCAAAGCTTGATGGACAAGAAGAAGGACAACTCGATGGTCCCAGGCTCCGGACAACCGGCGATCCCCGGATGTCCAACAATCTCCAGGCACCGGATGCCCAACCTTCTCCGGACGACCGGCACACCCACACCCGAGCCAAAACTACGGATTTCCAAAGCCCTCCGGATGACCGACGCCCCGGATGGCCGACCCCGACCGGACATCCGACCGAAGACCACCCGAGCCGAATCTATGGTCGTCCGATGAGCACCGGACGTCCGGACCCTCGTGAGTCTACGGATGACCGCTAACTCCTAGACGTCCGACGCATGTGTGCTGTTTGTGTGTTGGGCCGCAGCCCATGTACCTCTTCGCCCACCTAGACTATACATACTCTTGTCCTACCTATGTTTTAGGGTCAGCAAAGGATTAGCTCATATTTCGTGTGAGAGCTTTGCTCATCCACTTGGTTACGTTCTCCTCGGAGATAGCGCGTCATTGGAGAAGATCCCCCAAGCGGATTCAAGACCCCTTTATGGGAAGAACCTCAAGATCTCCTCACGGAGAAGACCGACTACCTTTGTATCATCCATAGTTGACCGTTGATCATGTGATCTCTTATGTACTCGAGGATCTAGCATATGTGTGACTATTTATTTTTGGTTTAGTGTTTCTCTCGTGTTTCCCCTTGTGTTTCCCCTCGTGTTCCCCCTCGTGTTCTTCGTGTTCATCGCGGGATCCGCTCCTTTCGTGAAAATTGGCCCCTAGGGTTCCTACCCTACATCATCTTGGTATCTAGAGCCACGTTGATCATGATTTCGGAGCCTCCCTGTTGTGTTTCTAGCCTTGTTTTTGTTGATTTTGTCCCTAATTAGAAAATTCCCCAAAAAATAGCCCCAAATGTTTTTTGTGATCTGTTGGTGTGTTGAAATTTTGATGGATTTGATCCATGGATTTTCTTTGCCTTGAGTGGATCTAGCTTTTACCCCTTGTCTCCACCTTTTACATCCACGAAATAGGCCGGATTCGACGAATTTCGACCTCTCCACCACGTCCACGAGCTGTTCATCCCGTGCCCGAAAATTGCACAGGCACCGGACGTCCCACCACCTCCAAACGTCCGGTGTTCCCTGACGAGACTGAATTTTCTTTAGTTTAGTCACCACCATCGCCCACTTCCGCATATACACTACCACCACCTTTACACCATCACCACTTCTGCATACCACCACCATTGCTTACCCATTTCGCACACCGACAAGTTTTGCCACTTTGAGCTTTGAGAATTTGAGTTGCGGTTCCATGTCCTATTGTGTTTCGGCTATTTAGGTACGGTTCGACATCAATATCACCACTGCTCATCTTCGCCACGGACGCGTCATCAACAACGACCATCTCAACAACATCATATTGCTATTCACGCCACTCTTTTGATCACTGTCATCCGTTCTTGGTTACGGACAAGGAACCAAGAAACGGTAAAATCATCTTGGTATTGGATACATCATTCTTGTCATTACATTGATAGCCATCATAGCCTTACTCCTTTGCGTCGATTACCCATCGTGACTAGCCTTTGAGTATTGCCGGCAACGTGACTTATGCACATTAGTGATCATACATCCCATAGCATACATACATCATTGGTGCATATCTTGGTATCATCTCTTGTGTCACAAGGTTATCATCGCATACACAATTGCTATCTTGGTTCGTGAAGCATTGCATGAGAAAAGAGCTCAAACAACAAAGAGCCGAACAAGCTTTTAAGCAAAAAGGGAAAGATAAGCAAAGAGCTTTTAAGCAAGAACCATAGCATCATACCACATTAAGATTGTCATACTAGATCATCTTGGATCATATCATTGAAACACAATACATAGAGCATACTTGGGATAGAAGTCGTTGCATTTTTGCTTAGTAGGTTGTGCATAAGTCTTCGTATCGGCCTATTGTGCAATCGTGCTAGCGTCTCTCTAGTGTTGTGCAACAAGAGCATTTTCGTGGATTCCACATTTTGGCTCATCCTTGGTTGCACGACCCCACTTGTCTTTTTGCGTGTGTGTTTCTGTGTACCTTATATTGCTTGGTCTACTTGTTGCATAGCAAACATGGGAATCTTTTCCAACATTATTGAAGCTCACTAAATATTGCATCAAATTTTGTGCCACCATCCTAACCAAGCTCCACCATAAGCTTTTACTTGTATAGGTGTGAGAAACCGACAAGAATTGGTACCAATTGTGCTATTTCCTTGTTCTACATTGGAGTGATCATTGATACACCTTCAACTACGGTCAAGGTACATTTGGTATACGTTCTTCTCTTTCTCCCACTCACATATTTCTCTTGGAATGATGGATAGGCAAAGTACTTCTACCAACCCACTCTTCATCGGGCAAGATGACGACATGAACTCCTACGTGACAAAGAGCCACCTCTTTGGTGCACAACATGCTTTACATCAAGAGCAACAAGCAATGAGTGAACGCATCGACAACCTCGCCACCAACTTGCGACTCTCCGAGCATCGTACAAGGGATTACTTCGACCACAAGCTCGATGACCACAAGCAAGAGAATGACGCAATAATGGACGAGATTCATGCTTTGTTGCTCAACCGCTCTTCTTCCACTTTGTCCTCTTCAAGAAGTAGCCGCTCAAGTCGACACTCCGACTTCACCCTCTTCGGCTCAAGTACACCAACATCAAACACTCTTCTCCGTGCCACGCACAACGATCGTCAAGCAATCCTCAATCCTCTATGCAACACCTACTCTCAAGAGTAGCGACACTGTCAAAACCAAGCTGCCTTTGGGCAAGCACGAGAACGGCAACGACAACGCCAACATGAAGAGGAAGAGTGAGCGCGTCTACAACAAGATGCACAAGATGCAGAGGCACAACGCCAAGAACAACAACTCCGTGAAGCTCAAGCACTTGAGGCGCAACGTGCCCTTCGAGATTCAAGTCACGCCGTCGCCACACGCAATCGCCATCGGCGTGAACATGAAGAAGCACTTCGCGAAGAAGTTCAAGAGAGGATTTACCAATCACGTGCGTATCGTCAAGTTCCTCAAGTTCGTCCTCAAGCTCGACAAGCCCATCCACAAGCTCCTCAAGAACCCCAAGAACACCAAGTTCACCAAGAGCATGAAGACAATGGAAATCCTCCACAACAAGAGCAACACGAGGTTGACAACCCTCCTCACCAAGAGCAACACGAGTTTGCCAATCCTCAACAACATGGGCATCATCATCCCCGACCCCAACACAACGAAGAGAAATGCTATGGAAAGCTAAAGTTCACCATGCCCAAGTTCAATGGAAGCAACGATCCTGAAGAGTACCTTTCATGGGCATTGAAGGTTGACAAAATCTTTCGCTTGCACAACTATGCAGAAGGGAAGAAGATCGCGATGGCATCCCTTGAGTTCCACGACTATGTCCTCATTTGGTGGGAACAAGTCATCGAGCGCCTTGAGGCAAGAGGTGAACCACCCATCACTACTGGGGCGCAAATGAAGTATGTAATGAGAGCATGCTTCGTGCCTACCTACTACAGCCGTGACCTATTCAAGAAACTCCAACTACTCAAGCAAGGAGCCAAGAGCATTGAAGAGTACTACAAGGACATGGAGATTGCAATGATATGAGCCAACGGCATGGAAGATGATGAGCAAACTATGGCACATTTCTTGAGTGGACTCAACCATCCTATCAAAAAGATCGCCGACTTCCAACCATACTCGAACCTCATCGAGCTAGTGCATCAAGCTACAAAAGCGGAACATCAAGTGCAAGACGATTAAAAGTATGCCAGGTTCTCATCAAGTCATACGGATTCTCCAACACCCAAGCTTCAATGACTCCAACACCGCCTTCCTCTACCAAGCCTTCTACATGCAGCATCGACAAGTTGAGTTATAAGAAAGCTTTGTCAACCCCAAGTCAACCTCCTACAACGATCAACTTCAAGCCGAGAGCTTCATCATCATCTACCCCAACCGATGAGACCGTCAAAACGAGTTCCTTCAAATGCTTCACATGTGGAGGCCAAGGCCACAAGTCCTATGAGTGCACCAACAAGCGGACCATGATCCTCAACAAGGATGACACTTATGACTCAATGAGTGAAGGAGAAATGGAAGCCCTTGAGCAAGTGGCCATACACCGGGAAGTGAACGAAGAAGACATGGAACAAGTCTTTTGTGATGAAGATTCAAGTCCCGCTCTCGTTATCTCCAAGGTCTTGACTCTTCAACATCAACAAGAAGAAGACTGTAACACCCACGATGCGGCTATATCTCTCACGTGTCAGGGCACGACTTAGAGGCATAACCGCATGGTAGGTATGTCGCAAGAGGGGTAATCTTTACACAACCCATGTACTGAATAAGAAAGGGATAAAGAGTCGGCTTACAATCGCCACTTCACATAATACATAAATATATCATACATCATCCAAGGTACAATCAAAGGTCCGACTACGGAACCAAAATAAAGAGAGACAACCCCAAATGCTAGATCCCCGATCATCCCAACATGGCCCTCTATTGATCATCCGGAAAAAACATAGTAACGGCCCGAATCCTCGTCAAACCCCCACTTGAGTTTGGTTGTGTCCCCTGCACTGGCATCATCGGCACCTGCATCTGTTTGGAAGTATCTGTGAGTCGCGCGGACTCAGCAATCTCACACCCTCGTGATTCAAACTATTTAAGCTTATGGGTAGGAAAGGTAGTGAGGTGGAGCTGCAGCAAAGCACTGAGCATATATGGTGGCTAACTTATGCAAAAAAGAGCGAGAAGAGAAGCAAAGCACGATCGAGAAGCTAATAAGTGATCAAGAAGTGATCCTGAAGCTACTTACGTCCAAGCATAACACGAGACCGTGTTCTCTTCCCGGACTCCGTCGAAAAGAGACCATCACAGCTACACACGCGGTTGATTCATTTTAATTAAGTTAAGTCTCGAGTTTTTGACAACCGGACTTTAACAAATTCTCATCTTCCCATGACCGTGGGAACGGCTTTCGAAAGTTCAAAACCATGCAGGGGTGTCCCAACTTAGCCCATCACAAGCTCTCACGGTCAACGAAGGATATTCCTTCTCCCAGGAAGACCAGATCAGACTCGGAATCCCGGTTACAAGACATTTCAACAATGGTAAAAAAAGACCAGCAAAGCCACCCGAATGTGCCGAAAAATCCCGATAGGAGCTGCACATATCTCGTTCTCAGGGAACACTGGATAAGCAATCCGTACAACTAAAACCAACCCTTAAGTTTTCCTGAGGTGGCGCTGCAAGGGGCTCTAGTTTGGACCAACACTCAGAGGAGCACTGGCCCGGTGTTTAAAATAAAGATGACCCTTGAGTCCGCGGAACCCAAGGGAAAAGGCTTAGGTGGAAAATGGTAAAGCCAAGGTTGGGCCTTGCTGGAGGAGTTTTATTCAAGGCGAACTATCAAGGGGTTCCCATTATAACCCAACCACGCAAGGAACGCAAAATCAAGGAACATAACACCGGTATGACGGAAACTAGGGCGGCAAGAGTGGAACAAAACACCAGGAAAAAGGCCGAGCCTTCCACCCTTTACCAAGTGTATAGATGCATTAAAGTAAACAAGATATAATAGTGATATCCCTATAATAACCATGTTCCAACAAGGAACAAACTCCATCTTCAACTGCAACTAGCAACGCTATAAGAGGGGCTGAGTAAAGCGGTAATATAGCCAAACAACGCTTTACTAGGAAAGGTGGGTTAGAGGCTTAACATGGCATTATGGGAGGCATAATATAGCAAGTGGTAGGTATCGCGGCATAGCAATAGAGCGAACAACTAGCAAGCAAAGATAGAAGTGATTTTGAGGGTATGGTCATCTTGCCTGCAAAGTTCTCAGAGTTGATGAAAGCTTGATCCTCGTAAGCGTACTCAACAGGTTCCACGATCACGTACTCATCTCCCGGCTCTACCCAAGGCAAGAACACAAGCAAAATACCAACAATCAATCACAGTGCAATGCGCAAACAACATGATGCAAAACATGGCATGATATGCGAGATGTGATATGCAATGCATATCCATGCTTCAAAAGGGAAGATTTAACCAGGCCTCAACTTGGCAAACCAAGTGTGCCCCTGGAAAGATGAGATGATTTCGGTCGAAATCGATATAAAGATCACCGGAATCGGAGGCACGGTTTGCAAACGGCAAGCAAAACAAGAATGGCACAATTCTGCGATTAACAGCACGATGCCATCTAGAATACAACAAGAAACTAAGCTACTGCACTCCACCATTGCAACAAAGTACATAATAGTGATGTACTCAAGATGCTTGACAAAACATGAACACTAGGCTATGGCTAAATCACATTAGAACAAGTTCAAACAAGCATGGCAAAAGTGCAAAAGATATCAGCATCACAGACTTAGTGAAATACTAACATGCCAGGAATTAACATCAGGAAGCAATGTTCAGAGCAAGCAAACAACATGCTACAGGAACAGATCATAGCAAACAAAGGCATGGCATAAAATCTACACAAATCATAGAACAAAAGTCCATTAGTGATCAAGAGCCAAATAGGCACAGAAGATATTATGGCACCCATGTAAACATAACAAGTACCGTTAACAGATTCAGACTTAGCAGAAAACAGAGCATAGCAAAAACAAAATTATGAAGTCCTCTTTGCGAGCTCGATTCACACATCAAAAGGCATTGCATGACAAGATAAGCATACATGGCACAAAAATAACAGCAGGGAAATGACTGTGAAATCTTAAGTCCCTGAAATGAGCAAAGATCACAATAATACATGGCAAGCACCCCTGTAAAGATGGCTTGGCATAGACCAAAATAATTGTAGCGCTCATGCCCATATGCAGCACACAACAAATGCAGCAAAAATGACAAATCCTCATACTCTGATAAAAATCAGCACCTAACAATTTATAGCACTCTTGCATCAATGATTTTGGCATCAAGATGGACTCAAACAAGCATGGCGCAATCGAACAAAATGAAGAGCACATCATGGTGAACATTTTGATATATCACATACACGGAGCAGAGCGTCACATAAGAAGTTATGGAACGTCGAACAGGGCTCCGGAATGTAAAATCTCAGGGACTTAGGATATTTTCGGGGTCAACCTTAGGGTTTCTAGATCTGGATCTGGGGTGGCGCGGTTCCCGATGTTCGCCGGAGACGCGGAAGAAGGTAGCCGGCGAGGAAGAAGCTCGACGGGGCGGGGAAGAGGATGGCGGCGGACGGCAGAGCGGCAAGGAGACGGCGGCTCATGAGCGGCGAGGAGGCAGATGGCGCCCGGGGCGCGGGGCACGAGGTCGCCGGAGGACGGTGAGGAGCTTGCTGGAGGGCGCACTCCAGCAGCCTCGGGGGGCGTGCGGGCAACGCACGGGAGCGGCGGCGCATGACGGCTCGGCCCTCGCGCGGGCGGGCGGGCGGCGGCGTGCGGGCCGGGCGGGCCACGCATAGGCTCCGCGGGTCGGCGGCGTGGGGACGCGGTGGAGGACACTTGGCAGCGCGTCATTCGACGGGCGGCGGCGGCGGACATGTCTGGCCATCGTGGACATGTCCGGTGGCGGCGGGGGAGGCTAGACTAGGTTTTGGACTCGGATTTGGACGGGGAGAGCACATTTATACCTAGAAGGAGGTGGGAGTGTCCAAATGAGGTGTAGTTTTCGACCATGCGATCGTGATCCGATGGCGGAGGACATGGAAGGGGTTTGGATGGGTTATTGGGCCAGTTTGGAGGGGTGTTGGGCTGCAACACACACGAGGCCTTTACGGTTCCCCGATTAACCGTTGGAGTATCAAACGGAGTCCAAATGGCACGAAACTTGACAGGCGGTCTATCGGTGGTGTACGAAGGCCGCTTGGCAAATCTCGGTCCATTCCGAGAAAGCTTAACACCCTCACACGAAACGAGGCAAAAGGGGGCGCCAGTGGACGTAGGAGTGTCGGATTGCAAAATGGACAACGGGGAAAAATGCTCGGATGCATGAGACAAACACGTATGCAAATGAGATGCACATGATGGCATGATATAGAATGCATGACACGAACAAAATGCAAAACAAAGAAAAAACCAACCACGAAGGGAATCTCATAACTTAAAGCCGAAAATAGCACAGTCGGAGTACAAATATGGTCTCCATGTATCTAGGGGCAAGCTTCCCTTTGATACCGAAGCGACGAGTACCTTTCATTGGAGAGACGCGGAGGTAGACATGGTCTCCGATCTCGAAAGCCAAGTCATGATGCTTGCTATCATAGTAACTCTTTTGACGCGATTGCGCGGCTTTGAGATTTTCATGGATGAGTTTGCACATTTCTTCAGCTTCTGTGATTAAGTCATTGCCAAGAAGTTGGCATTCACCAGTCTCTGACCAATTAAGAGGAGACGGCACTTTCTGCCATAGAGAATCTCGAATGGGGCCTTGCCCGAACTCGCTTGGAAGTTGTTGTTGTAGGAGAACTCAGCATATGGAAGACAATCTTCCCACTTCATAACGAAGGAAATGACACAAGCCCTGAGCATATCTTCAAGAATTTGATTGACTCGCTCGACTTGTCCACTACTTTGAGGATGGAAGGCTATGCTGAAGCGAATGTTGGTGCCCATGGCCTTCTGGAAGGAATCCCAGAACTTAGAAGTGAAGATACTTCCACAATCTGAAGATATCAATTGCGGAATGTCGTGCAAAGAGACAATCCTGAAGGTGTATAGCTCTGCCAACTGAGCTGCTGTGATAGATTTTTTGATAGGAAGAAAATGAGCCACTTTTGTAAGCTTGTCGATGACAAGAAAGATAGCATCATTTCCATGTTTGGACTTGGGAAATCCAGCCACGAAGTCCATCTCAATATGGTAAAACTTCCATTCTGGAATGGCGAGAGGTTGGAGGAGACCGGCTGGTCGTTGGTGTTCTGCTTTCACTCTTCTATAGACATCACATTCATTCACGAACTAAGCAATTTCTCGCTTCATTCGTGTCCACCAATATGACTACTTGAGGTCATCACTACTAGGAAAAGGGCAATAGATGATATGGACATTAATGGCGCACCGTGTATGTGGTGCGCCATTAGTAATATATTACTAATGGCGCACCTGATGTGTGGTGCGCCATTAGTAGTTTTGAAAAAAAATAAAAAGAATTTGTTACTAATGGCGCACCATGGGATAGTGCGCCATTACTAGTTGTTAGTAATGGCGCACCATGGGATAGTGCGCCATTACTAGTTGACATAGTAATGGCGCACCACACCCACCGTGCGCCATTAGTAGTTTTGAAAAAAAAAGTTCCCCATGTGATATGTGGTCTAGTTGTTGGGAAAATTTACATATATGAATTTCGACTTTAGTTGCAAAATTTCTCTGGAATTTAGTAAAATGGGCATAACTTTTGCATACAAACTCGGATTAAAAAGTTTTTTATATGAAAAATCATCTACTCGAAAAGTTACATCCGAATTGAACGAGGGAAACCCCGTTAACATCTTCAAAATCCCCCAAAACCTAACAGAACGAAAGATGCGGGGCTTTAAGATCTAGAGGGGGGAAAATGAAAAAAAAATTCAAACTTACTAGTGGCACACAATTTGCTAGGTGCGCCACTAGTAACAGAAAAAAATGGTTTCAAAAAAAATTTGGATTTTTTTCAAAATATGATACGTAATATGACCGGGAAGTTTGAAATATTTTTTCAAAATTTCATCATACTCATGAACATGAACAAAGTCCTAGATATCAATAAGGTTTAATAGGATTGATATGATAGATATATTAACAAGTGCATGTGAAGTGAGCTGGTGCTGGGGTTGGATGGAACTGTGAAGTTAAGCGTGCTTGGGCTGGAGTAGTGTGAGGATGGGTGACCTTTTGGGAAGTTTGACCACAGAGTGCGATTTGACTTGAGATTAAGCATATTGACCCGAGATTAAGCCATAGTGACTTGAGATTAAGAAAAAAATTGAATTTTTTTAAAAATTTGAAAAAGAAATTGTTACTAATGGCGCACTTCTATGTGGTGCGCCATTAGTATACCAGATACTAATGGCACACCAGTGGGATACTAATGGCGCACCACAGATGCGCCATTAGTAAAAAATACTAATGACGTGATGCTAGTGGCGCACCTGTAGTGCGCCATTAGTTGGCAGAGCAGGTGCGCCACTAGTAGGCCTTTTCCTAGTAGTGCATGGTACATCTTTGTACTTCTAGGATGAATGGATAGGAGGGAATTGTGAGCCTCGTTCATAATGACTTTACGTAGATCACCCTTAGGAACCACACTTCGATCCTCGAAGAATAGAGTGTCTTTGTCATCAAGGCGATAGCACTTGTACTTGGGTTGGCTCTTGGCAATCCCATTTTTCACCTTATTCACCATGGCATCAAGAAGTTGTGCCTCACGAATTTGATCTTCCAAAGTAGGAGAGACTTGGAGGTTTGCCAGAAATCCTTGAGGAACAACTTGGAGATTCAGCTTGCGGAAAGCTTCAAAAAGGTCCGGTTGGAAGGGCTTGAGAATGAGGCTGTTGCAGTAAGCCTTCCTGCTCAAATCATTTGCAATGACATTGGCCTTGCCTGGATTACATTCAATACTTGGATTGTACTCTTGAATCATTTCGACCCAACGAGTCTGCCTGAGGTTGAGGTTGGGCTGAGTGAAGATGTACTTGAGGCTCTTATGATCAGTGAAAATGTCCACTTTCCTTCCCAACAAGAGGTGTCTCCACATTAATAGAGCATGGACAACTGCCGCCAACTCGAGGTCATGAGTGGGGTAGTTCTTTTCATTGGGCTTCAACTAGCGAGAGGTATAAGCCACAACTTTCTTCTCTTGCATTAACACAGCACCGAGACCTTGCAGGGAGGCATCACAGAAAACTTTGAATGGTTTGGATTCATCTGGAGGAGTCAAAACAAGAGCTGTGACTAACTTCTCTTTCAGGGTGTTGAAAGCGATGTCACATTCAGGCGACCAAACATACTTCACATGCTTCTAGAGGAGGTTGGAAAGTGGCTTCGCGATCTTAGAGAAATTCTCCATGAATCTTCGACAATATCTTGCAAGCCCATGAAAGCTGCGGAGCTCCTTCACATTCTGAGGCGGTTCCCAATTCACAATTGCAGACACCTTCTCAGGATTAACCGCGATGCCCTTGGCTGAGATGATATGGCCAAGGTAGAGAACCTCATCGAGCGAAAACTCACACTTCGAGAACTTCGCATAGAACTGATGTTCTCTGAGTTTGTCGAGTACCAATCTCAAATGCTTGGCATGATCCTCCTTGTTCTTGGAAAAGACCAAAAATATCATCGAGATACACCAAGACGAAATCATTTGTGTAAGGGTTGAAGATGAAGTTCATCATGCGGGAGAACGTTGGAGGAGCATTGACAAGGCCGAAAGACATGACAATATATTCATAAGAACCATAGCTTGTTCTTAATGTTGTCTTGGGGATATCTTGTTCATGAATTCGAATCTGATGATAGCCCATGCGGAGGTCAAGCTTGGAGAAAACTTGAGCACCCTTAAGTTGCTCGAATAGCTCATTGATGTTGGGAAGTGGGTACTTGTTCTTTATTGTCTTCTTATTCAATGGGCGGTAGTCGACACAAAGTTGGTCCGTGCCATCCTTCTTCTGGAGAAAAAGAACACCACAACCCCATGGAGATGAACTCGGTCTGATCAGACCCAGATGCTTTTGTTCATCGAGCTGTTTCTTCAATTCCTTCAATTCCTTTGGTCCAAGCTTGTAAGGACGTTTGCAAACATGTTCCGTGCTAGGCTCAAGATCGATGACGAATTCAACTGGCCGGTGAGGAGGCATTCCTGGAAGCTCTTCTGGAAAGACGTCTTGATATTCACAAATGACTGGAATCTGAGAGATGTCATTCAACTCGCCCTTCTCATTGAGAGAAAACAACCGAATGGTTTCATCACGAGCGGCATAGATGATCAAATCCTCAGACGAGTGTGTCAATTGAATCTGCCTGGCAGCACAATCAAGCTGAGCCTTGTGCTTGGAAAGCCAGTCCATGCCGAGAATTAGATCAATATCTGAGTCACCAGGAACAACAGGAGAAGACAAAAACTTATAGTCACCCATCTTGATAACGGAATCCGGAACGAATACTCGAGAAGTCATTTGTCCAGCCGGAGAAACAATAGACAAAGGTCTCGACAAAACTTGAGTAACCAAATCATGCATAGCCACAAAAGGTCTTGAAATGAAAGAATGTGATGCACCAGTATCAAAAAGGACTTTTGCAGGAATATCATTAATAGGAAGGTTACCCATGATCACTTCTAAAGAGTCCTCTACCTGAGCTGCGTTCATCATGTTGACCTTTGCAAACTTGGAATTATGCTTGACCACTGCATTGCTGGCAGATCTCACAGGAGGAGGAGGCGGAAGGCGCCTTTGGTTGAAGCATTTGTTTGCATAGTGCCCTTTCTGCTGACACTTGTTGCAAGTAACCTCTAAGAGCGGACGGTGATAAGGAGCACTTGACCTTGGAGCATGAGACTGTGCTTTGTTCTGATAGCCTGGGTTGGGGGGTGGGAAGATCCATTGCCACCTTTACTCTTCTGCTGATAAGGCTGACGGAACGGAGGAGGCGGAGGCAACCAGAACTTCTATTGCTTAGCTGCCACTGCCACTTGAGTTGAATAAGAGGATGGAGTTGCATCCCTGACTCTCTTCTTAGATGCATCGCACTTGAGCTGAGCGGCCTCTTGCTTTAGTGCCATGTTGTAGAATTCATCATACTTGGTCGGCTCAAAAAGCATGAGAGCTAATTGCTGATCTTCTCTGAGGCCACCTCTGAATTGATAAATCATGCTATTTTCGTCAGGGACGTCTTGTTTAGCGAAGCGAGCGAGCCTCTGAAACAGGATGTTGTATTGGTAAACAGACAAGCAGCCTTGCATGACATTGCGGAACTCCTCATGCTTACTCTCAGCAACACTTTGTGGAATGTGGTGAGCTTTGAAGTCTCGGCGGAAATCATCCCAGGTAATCACATGACCTCCTCTGGAATCATTGTATTGTTGATACCACTCTGCAGCTTGACCCTTGAGTTGAAATGAAGCAAACTTGACAAAGTCCATAGGCCTGACATTGCTACACTCAAAATGTTTGCAGATATCCACGAGCCAGTCGTCGGCGTCTGTGGCCTCGACGCAGTTACTGAAGGACTTTGACTGGTTTGCGAGGAACTGATTGAGGGTAGCAAACCGAGGCTGATTGTTGCCTTGGCCTTGATTTCCTTGGTTGCGCTCTTGCAAGAGTTGCAAAAGCATCTAAGTGTTGGTGTTGGTGGCGGCCATGATAGCTTGCCATGCCTCCGGAGGTGGAGGTGGTGGCGGAGGTTCCGAATTCTGACGCATTGGAGGAGCCATCCTGAAGAGGTTGACATCTGTTAGCATCTTGAAAGACATATATTCAAGATGAATCAATGGATTGAAATTGCAACATATAGCCTTAACATTCGAACAAGAATGAACGAATGAATTCCAAAGTAAATCATCACACTTCCATAAAATGAGAAGCCACTTAGATAGAGATAGAAGAATAAATCAACAAGGTATGGATATGAGCAAATAATTGGTATGGATTACCCAATCACAAACCAACTATCTGCGGGAAGAAATACTAGAGCTACAAGAATTCCCACCTATGAAACTCCAGATACTTTCTGGTTATGCAATAAGGTGTTGGGGATAGAGGGGAAGCATAATATCTCACCCAAAACTAGCAAATCCTACATCCAGCTGTATCTATCCTTCAACACATAACCAAGAAACCTTCGGAAATCATTTACCTCAACCTTCGAAAAGCATCCGTTATATGACTTATGGCAATACTCCCGAACTCCCACCCCAGTACTAGGTGGCGTCGAGGTTATCTCACCAACAACTGCATAAAGGAGATTTTCGATGTCGGCGAACTCAGGTATTCTAGAACTGCAACGATAAAATTGTGACGACAACACCTCAGAGCTCAACTCCCGGGGACACTGCCACAACCCCTAAATGTCAGGAGGCTCCAAGAACAATGTTCTCGTCACAAAACCAACGGAACGATTCCAAGATACCCGCGTGATCCTAAAAAAATTCATGAAATTTGAGGAGAGATGAGTCAAAACTCTATGTCAGGAGGCGTCACCAGAGCGACGAAGGGACTGAGGAGTAAAAATAATCCTACTCTCTGATAAGTATAATCCTATAAGACTCAAAACATTTTGTTCTAGACTCAACAATGTCAGCGATTTGATCAAGCAAGGGGCTCCTAAGTCAGGGAAGGCTCTGATTACCAACTTGTAACACCCATGATGCGGCTATGTCTCCCACGTGTCGTGGCACGACTTAGAGGCATAACCGTATGGTAGGCATGTCGCAAGAGAAGTAATCTTTACATCCCTTGTACTGAATAAGAAAGGGATAAAGAGTTGGCTTAAAATCGCCACTTCACACAATACATAAATATATCATACATCATCCAGAATAAAAACAAGGTCCGACTACAGAACCAACATAAAAGAAAGACAACCCCAAATGCTAGATCCCTGATCGCCCTAACTGGGCTCCTCTACTGATCATCCGGAAAAGAAATATAGTAACGGCCCGAATCCTCGTCGAACTCCCACTTGAGTTCGGTAGCATCCCCTGCACTGGCATCATCGGCACCTACATCTGTTTGGAAGAATCTGTGAGTCACGGGGACTCAGCAATCTCACACCCTCGCGGTCAAAACTATTTAAGCATATGGGTTGGAAAGGTAGTGAGGTGCAGCTGCAGCAAAGCACTAAGCATATATGGTGGCTAAGTTATGCAAAAGGGAGCAAGATGAGAAGCAAAGCACGGTCGAGAAGCTAAGAAGTGATCAAGAAGTGATCCTGAAGCTACTTACGTCCAAGCATAACACGATACCGTGTTCTCTTCCCGGACTCCTTCGAAAAGAGACCATCACGACTACACACGCGGTTGATTCATTTTAATTAAGTTAAGTATCGAGTTTTCTACAACCGAACATTAACAAATTCCCATCTGCCCATAACCGCAGGCACGGCTTTCAAAAGTTCAAAACCCTGCAGGGGTGTCCCAACTTAGCCCATCACAAGCTCTCATGGTGAACGAAGGATATTGTTCTCCCAGGAAGACCCGATCAGACTCGGAATCCTGGTTACAAGACATTTCGACAATGGTAAAAACAAGACCAGAAAAGCCACCCGAATGTGCTGACAAATCCCGATAGGAGCTGCACATATCTCGTTCTCAGGGCACACCGGATAAGCAGTCTGTACAACTAAAACCAACCCTCAAGTTTCCTCGAGGTGGCGCTGCAAGGGGCTCTAGTTTGGACCAACACTCAGAGGAGCACTGGCCCGGGGTTTAAAATAAAGATGACCCTTGAGTCCGCGGAACCCAAGGGAAAAGGCTTAGGTGGCAAATGGTAAAGCAAGGGTTGGGCCTTGCTGGAGGAGTTTTATTCAAGGCGAACTATCAAGGGGTTCCCATTATAACCCAACCACGCAAGGAACGCAAAATCAAGGAACATAACACCGGTATGACGGAAACTAGGGCGGCAAGAGTGGAACAAAACACCAGGAAAAAGGCCGAGCCTTCCACCCTTTACCAAGTGTATAGATGCATTAAAGTAAACAAGATATAATAGTGATATCCCGACAATAACCATGTTCCAACAAGGAACAAACTCCATCTTCAACTGCAACTAGCAACGCTATAAGAGGGGCTGAGTAAAGCGGTAATATAGACAAACAATGCTTTGCTAGGAAAGGTGGGTTAGAGGCTTGACATGGCATTATGGGAGGCATAATATAGCAAGTGGTAGGTATCGCGGCATAGCAATAGAGCAAACAACTAGCAAGCAAAGATAGAAGTGATTTCGAGGGTATGGTCATCTTGCCTGCAAAGTTCTCAGAGTTGATGAAACTTGATCCTTGTAAGTGTACTCAACAGGTTCCTAGATCACGTACTCGTCTCCCGGCTCTACCCAAGGCAAGAACACAAGAAAAAGACCAACAATCAATCACGGTGCAATGCGCAAACAACATGATGCAAAACATGGCATGATATGCGAGATGTGATATGCAATGCATATGCGTGCTTCGGAAGGGAAAGATTTAACCAGGCCTCAACTTGGCAAACCAAGTGTGCTGCTGGAAAGGTGAGATGATTTCGGTTGAAATCGATATAAAGATCACCGGAATCGGAGGCACGGTTTGCAAATGGCAAGCAAAACAAGAATGGCACAATTATGCGATTAACAACACGATGCCATCTAGAATGCAACAAGAAACTAAGCTACTGCACTCCAACATAGCAACAAAGTACATGACAGTGATGTACTCAAGATTCTTGACAAAACATGAACACTGAGCTACAGCTAAATCACGTTAGAACAGGTTCAAACAAGCATGGAAAAAGTGCAAAAGATATCAGCATCACAGACTTAGTGAAAATACTAACATGCCAGGAATTAACATCCGGAAGCAATGTTTAGAGCACGCAAACAACATGCTACAGGAACAGATCATAGCAAACAAAGGCATGGCATAAATCTACACAAATCATAGAACAAAAGTCCATTATTGATCAAGAGCCAAAAAGGCACAGAAGATATTATGGCACCCATGTAAACATAGCAAGTATCGTTAACAGATTCAGACTTAGCAGAAAACAGAGCATGGCAAAAACAGAATTATGAAGGCCTCTTTGCGAAAGATCGATTCACTCACCAAAAGGAATTGCATGACAAGATAAGCATACTAACAGCAGGAAGACATGATCAAGAAGCTAACCATGTCAAGAACAAGTTCATATCATGCATGGATCAACTACAACATCCTTGAAAAAATTGATTAGCACGTAAACAATCTGCCAGGAACATTTTATAGCAAAAGTAGAGCAAGATTAAGACATGCTAGGGCACTCCATAATTGCAAACAGGGGCATGGATGGATAGAGCACAACCATATGTCCAAATCATCCCTACTGAATATACTCAAAAGAAGCATGGATCTCACTGCACGAACATGAATACATGGCATAAAAATAACAGCAGGGAAATGACTGTGAAATCCTAAGTCACTGAAATCGGCAATATCACGAAGGCTACTTTGCATACTTGTGCTAGTCACCACAAATATCACAAAAATACATGGCAAGCACCCCTGTAAATATGGCATGGCATAGACCAAAATAAATGTAGAGCTCATGCCCATATGAAGCACACAACAAATGTAGCAAAAAAGACAAATCCTCATACTCTAATAAAAATCAGCACCTAACAATTTATAGCACTCTTGCATAAACTATTTGACCATCAAGATAGACTCAAACAAGCATAGCTCAATGGAACAAAATGAAGAGCACATCATCGTGAACATTTTGATATATCACACACACAAAACAGATCATCACACAAGAAGTTATGGCACGTCGAACAGGGCTCCAGAATGTAAAATCTCACGGACTAGGGATATTTTCGGTGTCAATCTTAGGGTTTCCAGATCTGGATCTGGGGCGGCGCGGTTCCCGATGTTTGTCGGAGACGTGGAAGAAGGCGGCCGGCGAGGAAGAAGCCCGCTTGGGCAGGGAAGAGGATGGCAGCGGACGGCGGAGCGGCGAGGAGGCGGCAGCTCACGGGCGGTGAGGAGGCAGAGGGCGCATGGGGTGCGGGGCGACGAGGTCACCGGAGGACGGCGAGGAGCTTGCCGGCGGGCGCGCTCTGGCGGCCTCGGGAGGAACGTGGCTAGCGCACGGGAGCGGCGGCGCATGGGGGCTCGGACCTCGCACAGGCGAGCGGTGGTGGCGTGCGGGCCGGGCGGGCCCCGCCTGGGCTCCGCGGGTTGGCAGCACGGGGATGCGATGGATGACACTTGGCAGCGCGTGATTCGATGGGCGGCGGCGGTGGACGTGTCCGGCCATCGCGGACGCGTCCGGTGGCGGCGGGGGAGGCTAGACTAGGGTTTGTACCCGGATTTGGACGGGGAGAGCACATTTATACCTAGAAGGAGGTGGGAGTGTCCAAATGAGGTGTAGTTTTCGACCACACGATCATGATCTGACGGAGGAGGACATGCAAGGGGTTTGGATGGGTTATTGGGCCACTTTGGATGGGTGTTGGGCTGCAACACACACGAGGCCTTTATGGTTCCCCGGTTAACCGTTGGAGTATCAAACGGACTCCAAATGGCACGGAACTTGACAGGCGGTCTACCGGTGGTGTACCAAGGCCGCTTGGCAAATCTCGGTCCATTCCGAGAAAGTTTAACACCCACACACGAAAAGAGGCAAAAGGGGGAGCCGGTTGACGTAGGAGTGTCGGATTGCAAAACGGACAACGGGGAAAATGCTCGGATGCATGAGACAAACACGTATGCAAATGAGATGCACATGATGACATGATATGGAATGCATGACACGAACAAAATGCAAAATGAAGACAGAACCAACCACGAAGGGAATCTCATAACTTAAAGCCAAAAATGGCAAGAGTCGGAGTACAAATATGGCAAGTTACATCCGGGGCGTTACAAAGACCAAAGATACCACATATTCCACACCAAGGCCGACATCAATGGAAGATCCGTCAAGGTCATCATCGATGGAGGGAGTCGTCATCACCTCGTAAGTGAAGAACTTTGCTCCAAGCTCCAATTGCCCAACATGAAGCACCCACATCCCTACAAAGTTCAATGGCTTAGCGACTCCGGCACTATCCAAGTCAAGCATCGAGTACAAGTCTCCTTCATAATTGGCGCCTACGAAGACACTTTGGAGTGCAATGCCGTTCCAATGACTGTTTGCCACCTTCTTCTTGGATGCCCATGGCAATTTGATAGAGGTGTCATCCACAACAGCCGAACAACCCACTACATCTTCAAGATGGAAGGAAAGGAGTACGTACTTCGCCCTATGTCTCCAAGCCAAGTGATCGCTAACAAGCAAGCCACCCATCGTGGAGAGAATAGTGAGAGAGCGAGCCACCAAAAAGAGAGTGAGCGCCACAAGCCAAATCGAGTGCCTCCACGATGAGCGACAAGAAGAACTTAGTTCTATTTGCCACCAAAAGTGAGATAAGAGGAGTGTGTGAGAACCCATCTAGTGTCCTACACTATGTCCTTTTGTGCAAAGACGACGCACCAAAAGCTAACAACTCTCACGCTCTACCTTTAGTGTTGTCTTCTTTTCTGTGGGAATTCCACGATGGTTTCCCCAACGAGCTACCACCGGGACTACCTCCACTATGACTCATCGAGCACCGCATCGACCTCATCCCCGGAACACCTCTTCGGAACAAAGCTCCCTACCGCGTCAACCCCGAAGAAACCAAAGAAATACAAAGCAAGTAAAGCATCTCAAAGACCATGTACATGTGCGTGAAAGTTTGAGTCCTTGTGCTGCTCCGGTCATTCTTGTGCCAAAACGAGACGGTAGCTCTAGCATGTGCTCCGATTGTAGACCTATCAATGCTATCAACGTTAGATATTGGTATCCCATTCCACGCCTTGATGATATGCTTGATGAACTTAGTGGTGCCACTATCTTTTAAAAAATTGATCTTAAAAGTGGATACTATCAAATCCGCATACAAGAGGGTGATGAATGGAAAACCACTTTCAAAACAAAGTTTGGTTTGTACGAGTGGTTAGTCATGCCTATGGGTTTATCGGAAGCACCGGGTACTTTCATGCGTCTTATGAATCATGTCTTTCGCCCTTACATTGGTGAGTTTGTCATGGTCTACTTCGATGATATCCTTATTTATAGCAAATCTCTTAAATATCATGTCACCCATGTTCGAATCGTTTTGCAAACTCTTCGACACAAGCATCTCTATGCTAACATGGAAAAGTGCCTTTTCGGCGTTGATAAGCTCATTTTCTTGGGTTTTGTTGTTTCCTCTAAGGGTGTTCATGTTGATGACTCTAAGATCAATGCTACTAAAACTTGGCCCCAACCAACCAATTTGCAACAAGTGCGTAGTTTCCTTGGTCTAGCCAGTTTCTACCATCGATTCGTGAAAGACTTTAGCACCATTGCTTCACCTTTGCATGCTTTGAGCAAGAAAAATGCACCTTTTGTTTGGGGACCATTCCAAGATACCGCTTTCAATGAGCTTAAGAAATTGCTTACTCATGCTCCCGTTCTTACATTACCCAACTTTGAGAAGCCAGTTGAGATTCATTGTGATGCTAGTGGTAATGGCATAGGAGGTGTGTTAACGCAAGAGAAGCGCCCAATAGCTTACTTTAGTGAGAAACTTCCGGAGCGCAACTCAATTAGCCCATCTATGACAAAGAGTTATATGCTTTAGTGCGAGTCTTGCATGAATGGGAACATTATCTTCGTCCTCATGAATTCATCATTCATACCGATCATGAAACGCTTAAATACCTGACGGGTCAAACCAAGTTGAACAAGCGTCATGCTAAATGGAGTGAATTCATTGAGTCTTTTCCTTATGTCATCAAGTACATCAAAGGTAAGGAAAATGTTGTGGCGGATGCTTTTTCCCGCATATGCGTGCTTCTTACTCAACTTGAATTGGATGTCATTGGCTTTGAGCACATAACGGACTTGTATGAGAATGATCCTACTTTTTCTATTCCTTATGCCAAATATTTGGCGCATACCTCTTGGGAACGCTATTACATCAAAGATGGATATCTTATGAGAGCTAACAAGCTTTGCATCCCCGAGTCTTCTCTTTGTTTGTTGCTTTTACAGGAATCTCATGGAGGAGGACTAATGGGACATTTTGGACGCGACAAGACTTTCACTACACTCTCCAAGAACTACTATTGGCCCAACATGTTTCACGACGTCAACCGCTTCACCAACTGATGCTCTACATGTCGCAAAGCTAAGTCTAAAGCTCAATCCCATGGCCTTTACATGAATCTCCCTATTCCATATCAACCATGGGAAGATATTAGCATGGATTTTGTACTTGGCTTGCCATGGACTAGAAATGGAAAGGATTCGGTATTTGTCGTTGTGGACCGGTTCTCTAAGATGGCACATTCATTCCTTGCAACAAGATAGACGATGCTTCACATGTTGCCAATCTCTTTTATAGGGAAATATTGCGTCTACATGGAGTGCCAAAGACGATCATCTCGGACTGCGACGTCAAGTTCCTAAGCTACTTTTGGAAGACCCTATGCGCCAAACTCGTAATCAAGCTACTCTTCTCCATGGCGTATCATCCACAAACCAACGGCCAAATGGAGGTGACCAACCGCACACTCTCCGCTCTACTTCACGTGCTCATCTAGAAGAACATCAAGGAGTGGGAGTGAGGGAGTCCTGGACTAAGGGGTCCTCGGGCGTCCTGCCTGTCAGCCATGGGCTAGACTGATGGGTTGTGAAGACATGAAGGCCAAAGACTGTACCTATGTCTGGATTGGACTCTCCTTGGCGTGGAAGGCAATCTTGGCGACCGACTATGAAGATTCCTTCTTATGTACCGACTCTATGTAACCCTAGATTCCCCTCCCAGGTGTCTATATAAACCGGAAGGGTTAGTACGGAAAGGATATACTCATTAGCATACTCATACAGGCTAGGCTTTTAGGATTTAGCCATTACGATCTCGTGGTAGATCAACTATTGTAACACTCATATCCTTCAGGATCAATGAAGCAGGACGTAGGGTATTACCTCCATAGAGAGGGCCCGGACCTGGGTAAACATCGTGTCCCCCGTCTCCTGTTACCATCGATCCTAGACGCATAGTTCAGGACCCCCTACCCGAGATCCGCCGGTTTTGACACCGATATTGGTGCTTTCATTGAGAGTTCCACTGTGCCGTCAACAAGAGGTTCGATGGCCCCTCCGATCGTCTATGGTGATGCTGTCCAAGGAGAAACCTTCCTCCCCGGACAGATTTTCGTATTCGGCAGTTTCGTACTACGGGCCAACTCACTTGACCATCTAGAGCAGATTGATAGCTATGCTCCTGGCCATCAGGTCAGATTTGGAAGCTTGAACTATGTCGCGGATATCCGTGGAGACTTGATCTTCAATGGATTTGAGACCGCGGCGATCGCTCCCCCTCACTCCGATGAACATGACCTAAATCGATCATCGGACCAGGTTCTGGAGATGGTTCCAGTAACTGCTACGACCTTAGATCCGGAGCAGTTTGCATCATCCGAAGCCACAGAGTCCGCAGCATTGGAGCCGCACACAAACTCAACACCAAGCAATATCAGCGTCAACGGAATTTCGGACTCGTTTCTGGCTACAAGTTCCGAACCTTGCGCGCCCTCGGACACCGAGTTGGATCAATTATCAATCATCGAGTTCAGCACCGCAGATGTCTTCCAACACTCGCCCTTTGGCGACGTGCTAATTTCATTGAAAAACCTATCCCCGATGGGGGACTCACAACCGAACTATGTCTGGTTCGAGCTAGAGGCGGATAATGGAGAATTTTGCTTCCCACCCGCCACCCACTTCATAGCCACTATCGAGGACTTAACCGACATGCCCGCTCCTGGCTCTGCAGACATTAATGGTAAAGATGACGATGCCGATAAGGAGCAAGGTCAAGACCCGCCAGTCATCAGGCGCGAGACAGCCACCCCTTCACATGAAGTGTACATGATCGATACACTTAAAAAGCCTCGCGGCAAGGACAAGGGAGACCTGGTTAAAACTCTTGAGACACAGTCTAAGTTCTGGCGCCCCAAACGCCGCCCCAAGTCACGCTGCAACAACAATGGTGCTGGAGAAAATAGTACTCCGGACGGCGCCGAAAGCAATGTGACCCTGTGGGAGCAATATCCGAGCAGGGGGGACAAGAAAATGGGCAAGCCAGCCCCGATGAACAAGCCCCGCCCAGTGACGGTTTGGAGGAAGACAACTACCTTCCTCTCTCCGAAGATGAGGTAAGCCTCGGCGACAAAGACTTCATCATACCCGAAGAGCCCCTCAAGCAGGAGCGCTTCAAGCGCAGGCTGATAGCTACGGCAAGGAGCCTGAAAAAGAAGCAGCAGCAGCTTCAAGCTGACAAAGACCTAGTCAATGACAGATGGACCAAAGTCCTGGTCACCGAAGAATATGGCCACAGTGGCCTAGCCAAAAGCTACCTAAAGCACAGATTGTTATACCAGTCCAATGACGGGGCGTTGGAGCCCATACCATCGTCACACTATGCGGCAGGTCGCCGACAACTCTGTCCGGATAAAGAGTCAACTCAAGCCGACCATCAGACAGCCCCACCTCGCCGTAAAGGCAAGAACAACGCAGGTCACGACTACCTAGACAACCTGCTGAGGGACTTGGGCAGTAGAGCAGGACACGCAAGACCGACCTATGGATTGCGAAGGCACGCTTCGACATGCGACGACGGCTACCTATTCGTACGTGTCAACCCTTGCCACGCCCGAGCCGAAAACCGCAAAAGGACTCCTTCGAAGTTACATCGCAGTGTGGCCCAGCATAGAGGCTCCACACACCCGCTTTTCTTCACTAATGAAGTAATGGATCATGAATTCCCCGAAGGATTCAAACCCCTCAATATTGAATCATACGACGGGGCAACTGATCCCGCGGTATGGATAGAAGATTTCATCCTCCACATCCATAGGGCCCGTCGAGACGACCTCCACGCCATTAAATACCTCCCACTAAAACTACAAGGGCCTGTTCGGTACTGGTTAAACAGCCTGCCTGAAATTTCCATAGGCAGTTGGGAGGAGTTGGAAGAGGCCTTCCTCGATAACTTCCGAGGAACATATGTCCGGCCACCGGATGCCGATGACCTAAGACAAATTGTCCAATAGCCCGGAGAATCAGCCACGGAGCTCTGGACTCGGTTCTTAATCAAAAAGAACCAGATCATCGACTGTCCGGACGTGGAAGCTCTTGCGGGTTTCAGACATGGCGTCCGGGACGAATGGCTTGCACGTCACCTCTGCCAAGAAGGACCTAAATCCATGACAACCCTCACTGCTCTGATGACCCGCTTTTGCGCTGGAGAAGACAGCTGGCTCGCTCGTAGAAGCAATAGCGCCAGCAACCAGGGCACCTCCAAAATCCGAGACGGCAACGGCAAGCCATGAGGAAGAAAAAACAACAGCCGCAATGAAAATGAAAGATCAGGCGACATGGCGGTCAACACCGGATTCAGCAACCCCAAGCCCGGTCAGCGGAAGAAGCCATTCAAGGCGAATCGAGATGAACCATCCAACCTGGACAGGATATTGGGCCAACCATGCCAGATTCATGGTCACCCCGATAAACCAGCTAATCATACCAACAGAAACTGCTGGGTCTTTAAACAGGTCGGCAAGCTCAACGCCGAACACATGGGGAGGAGGCCGCCAAGTGACCGGGATGATGGAAAGGTTCACCAACGAAACACCGGGGGTCAGAAGCAATCTCCACCCAAGGATCATCTACTCCTAGAACGGAAATAGCAACCCGGCTTCCGCCGCCCACTCCACACACCTACAAAATTTGTACCGTGCATACATCATTACGCACTCAAGATACCATGGGCATTGGCGGAAGCACAATACGGACACGCCTGCAAGCACTCCAGTAACTTTCTTTTATTGCTTTTTTTTCTTTTTTCCTTCGCTATCCTTCAAAACAGGTGACGAACAAGACAAATATCTAAAACTGGCTCTATCGGAGTCCGGATCTGTACACTCACCCAAGAGGCTATTTCCATCAAGGATTCCCCCCACCGAGGACTGGCGGCGCAGACGTGCGACAGGAGGTCCAAAATAACTTTTTGTAGACCGCACTCCCTATTTCTTGAGCTTGTATTATGCCCGTTCCTCCGCCTCCAACCCCTAGCATGTCAAATAGCCGGGCGGATGGCTTATATATATATATATATATATATATATATATATATATATATATATATATATATATATATATATATATATATATATATATATATATCATAAGTAATCATTGGCATATCGCTCAGTTACCAGTAAACAATATCCGAACTAATCATCTGTTTTTTTACCGATAAATATGGCTCCTACAGTTATTTCACAGAAATACCTCGGCATAACCTGCCAGGGGCTCGGTGTGGGAACAAATGAGTTGCCACTAAAAGTCCAAACAACTCTATAGCATACTTCGGCGTCGCAAGTTTGGCCTTATATGCATCAGCTCCGAATCATTGTCTTGGGTCAATAGTTGGGTCGCCTGGCTCTTGTGCTTGCTACCCTACGTTCCGCTCTATTGGCTAGGGTAGTAAAGGGAGAACTACTGCGATTGTGCCCTGGTCTAAACTGGACGAGCACCTTAGTAGAGAAAGCCAAAAACTGACTGTCATGATGCGGCGTGAGCTGGTCAACCACTTGACGACTTATCAGAATCTTTACCGATTCTCTGTGTCAGACGAGGGATCTTTTTCAGATCAAATATGTAAGGCACCATATGCCGCATACATACCAGGGGCTATGTCGTAGCTCCACCATAAAATTCCTATGGCTAAGTGAAAGTGTTAACGCCTTATAGTCCAATTGCCTGGTTCGCCGCATTATCACCTCCTTCATGGACCAACACGTTGGATAAAGAGTGATTAAATGCTTTTCCCAACACCCCCGTACTTCCTACGAGGGGGCTAAAGCCGACGACTGGAAAACTTTCAGATTATATCAAAACGGTCGCACAGGAGGAATTCAAGCTTTCAAGCAAAACATAAATAGATTAACTATAAAATTGTCTTTTACAATTTTCATACACCTCACTCGAACATTATATCTTTTGAGCACTGACCCTCTATAAAGCGGGTGGCCTCAAGGACGTCTTGAAAATAATGCTCCGGTTCCGGACGGCCCTTGCCTTTTGGTGGACCCTTCATCGCTACATTGATGGCCTTCATCTTTCCCCAGAATGTCTTGACTCGGGCAAAAGCCATCCATGCACCCTACATGCATGTTGACCGCTTCACAGCGACGATACGCAGCCCCGCGTCAACAAGCCTTTGAACCAAACCAAAATAGCTATTCGGAACAGGCTCGGTTGGCCACAACCGGATTACGACATCCTTCATGGCAGCGCCGGATATCCTATGAAGTCCGGCCCATTGGGACATCTGTTCATTAAGCAACAGAGGGCGCTTTGATGCGCCAAATTGCGACCAAAAAAGCTTCTCTGTTGCATGTCCATCTCGCGCTTGGTAATACTGCGCCGCATCGGGAGAACTCTTCGGCAAGTCCAAGAACTCGTCCGGAGAACTCCATACTTGGTTAAGCTGGGCATAGTTCGGGTCACCGAACTTAGTTTGAAGCAGAAAGGGCTTTCCAGCCGCAATCACCCTCGCTTGTCGAACCTCCTCACGGGCTGCATTGCATTCCGACCGCGCTTGTCTCGCCTCTTGTAAGGCCCTATCCAGATCAGCCGTTAAGGCTTTACTCTCCTTCTCCAGAAATTTACAGCGGTCGGTAGCATTCTCCAGTTCGAGCGTCATCGTGGATATCTTCTCCTCATCTTGGCGCCGTGCAGATTGTTCGGCTTTTAATTCAGCCGATGCCTTTTCGGTAGCAGCATTGCTACGCCGGGCCTGCTCCTTGTCCCAGGCCAGCTCCGCTCGAAGAACTTCAACGGTGGCATCACCATCTGCAGCCAAATCTCAGCATCATGCTTATACCACAAAAATGTATGAGGATTGCCCCGAATACATACCTTGCGACCCGTCCAGACTCATATTTATTAAAGCAAAATCATCCCCTGCCACATCAAGCTTCCACAGCAAATCGGCAATCTCCATAGTCCGGGAAGTGGCCAAGGGGGAAGCAGCCTATGTTCAAAGTTCATCAGGTTAGTCCTCAAACGATCCTTTTCGATCCTCCGTTTGCTTCCCAGTGGAAGCCAACCCGAGTATCAGGGGCTACTACCTATACACAGGCGCATCTTTGCAAATGAAACATAGCTGAAAACATTATGTCACAAACCTCGAAGCCCTTCAGTAGGCTCATGAAGGCCTCATTTAATCCGCTCTTCGCGGATGAAATCTTTTCAATCACTGTACCCATCAAGGTACGTTGTTCCCTCGAGACGGATGCCTTCCGCAACATATCCGGAGTCCCCGGGTCTCCGAAAGCTGCTCCAAAAGCACAATCATCCTTTGAAGGAATCTGCTCACCCGTCTTCAAAATCATTGTCGGCTATGAACCAGACAGTCCGGGGCCTTTGTTATCATCAGCACCGGAATCCCGGATGGTCGGAGGTCCATCTTTGGGTACTGCCTCTTCTGTCCCCTGATCTAAAGGGACCCTCCGCGACGACACTTCAGAGTCATCCTCCTTGTTGGGCGAGGAGGTTGGAGGAGGCGTCTCGCTCTCCATCATCTCTGGGAGGAGACTCCCTGAAGAAGAGGATCTCCCAGAAAAAATCTGTGCTGACGTGTAAAAATGCATAAATGCGTTACGTGTATCTTCGGTAATAATAACGGAGCGGGACGCTATCAATGTACTTCGGATTCTCTTACGGTTTGGCCGTGGGCTTGTCCCCCGGTTGGAGCTGCTCAACGGCATCACTTTCCAAACCCAATCCGATCGACGGTGGCATCTTGCCCTTCTTGGAAGACTGCCCCTCCCAATCTTTGGAGGCGGCCCTTTTTCTCCTGTTTGGAGAAGGGATACTGGGTCCTTTTCCGCCTCCATCTTCGGGCGAGGAAAGGTCGATTACTCCGGACTCAGTGCCCGACTTACCTTCGGAACCAAGGTCAGCTTAGGTCTTTTTGCCCTCCCCTACTGGTGCCTGGTATGGCATCGAGGCCAGCATCCTTGTTAACATAGGATTAGCTGAGTCTTCGGGAAGGGGAGCCAGACACCTAATCAATTCCACCTTCTTTATCCAGCCCTAAAAAAGGATGATACTGTTGGTATCTTGCCACTTGGTATCTGACTATAAGGTATTCGGTAAACGGGTACTTACCGGAGTATCCGGATGGTTACAGTCTAGGCCGACATCTTCGGTGGTGTCCGGCCATTGCCTTCATTTCCCAAAGAATAATCTCCACATTCCTTCATGCGTTGTGCCGAAGAAGTGCTGAAGAGTCCGCGGTCCTTCTGGATTGAACTCCCATAGGCGCAGAGGCCGCCGCCGGCACGGCAGGGTCCGACGAACTAGCATTACTTGAACGACGTTGGCTATGTCAATGTCCCTCTCAATGAGGCTTCAGATGCGACTCTGCAAAGTTCACACATCATTTGTTGATCCCCAATCTAGCCCCTTGTTAATCCACGATGCAAGCTGAATTGGGTGGCTGGATCGGAATGCGAGCACATGTACCCACTTGGAGCTGCGGGGCTCGGTAATATAAAACCACCCCCGCTAGCACAGATCGGAAGATTTGGCGAAGGATCCTTTCAGCCAAACGGTGCTAGCAAGCTTGTTCACTGTAGCACCTCCGCACTCGGCCTGCTCCCCCTCTACCACTTGCAGCTTCACATCGAAGGTCTTGGGCCACAAGCCGAAGTGCGGAGGAGTTCGGAGGAGGGCTTCGCACGTAACGATAAATGCCGAGATAAAAAGAATAGAGTCCGGGGCCAAATCGTCAAAGTCTATCCCGTAATAGAGCATGAGCCCTCGAACGAAGGGGTTAAGTGCAAACCCCAACCCGCGAAGGAAGTGGGACACGAACATGACCCTCTCGTCGGATCTAGGGGTGGGAATAACCTGCCCCTCGGCAGGAAGCCGATGATGGATTTTAGCGGTCAGGTACCTCGCCGCTCGAAGCTTTGCAATATCTTCCTCCACAACAGAAGAAGCTACCCACCGGCCTTGACGGCTGGATCCAGACATGATTGGGGTTGGCGGGGACTGAAACTCGGGTGTTGGAACTCGGGGTAGCAGGGGTTAAGAAAGAGGCAAGCGTGGAAGAAAAAGACGGGTCTGTACCCCTATATAAAGGCTACAAATATCAAACGTCTCCTCTTGGGCCTCAAAAACTTGCTTGTTTCCAAGGAGTTGTACCCGAGCGACGGTTGGGTTACCCACGTCCGGGTTGACAGGAATCCTTAAAAAGGGAGGCACGATCTCCGCTTGGATAAGACATGCCAATAAGGCCACGTCTTGGGACGTGGGGCGACGGGCCGGCTAAAACGGTTCGCAAGTAATGGCCGGGCAGGCGTGGTATCATATTACCAAAAAGTGGTCGGTGGGTTGGACCCATAAAATATTACGTCCTCTGCGGCTGTGCATACAAGTACGGATACAATCATTACATCTGAAGATCAACTAGGAGTTCGGAAGGGGGAACCCTCCCTGCAATGCCAAAGACAATCTATGCGCCGGACTCCTCGTCATTGAAGCCAGGTTCAGGGCTACTGAGGGAGTCCTGGACTAAGGGGTCCTCGGGTGTTCGGCCTATTAGCCATGGGCCGGACTGATGGGTTGTGAAGACATGAAGGCCGAAGACTGTACCTGTGTCCGAATTGGACTCTCCTTGGCATGGAAGGCAATCTTGGCGACCGACTATGAAGATTCCTTCTCATGCAACCGACTCTATGTAACCCTAGACCCCCCCCCCTCGGTGTCTATATAAACCGGAGGGGTTAGTCCGGAAATGATATACTCATTACCATAGTCATACAGGCTAGGCTTTTAGGGTTTAGCCATTACGATCTCGTGGTAGATCAACTCTTGTAACACTCATATTCATCAAGATCAATCAAGAAGGACGTAGGGTATCACCTCCATAGAGAGGGCCCGAACCTGGGTAAACATTGTGTCCCCTGTCTCCTATTACCATTGATCCTAGACGCACAGTTCGGGACCCCCTACCCGAGATCCGCCTGTTTTGACACCAACAGGGCAGAGTGTCTACCTATCGCCGAGTTCGCCTACAACCGAGCAAGACACTCAACAACTGGCAAGTCCCCCTTCGAGGTCGTCTACGAATTCAACCCATTGTCCCCATTGGACGCAAGTGCACGTGTGAACCATCTCAAGAAGGTGCATGAAGATACAAGGCACACCATCGAGCGCCAAGTACAATGACTTGCGACCAAGCTCAACATCAACAAGCAACCCATGGTATTCGACATTGGTGATCTTGTGTGGCTACACCATCGCAAAGACCGCTTCCCCACCGAGCGCAAGTCCAAGCTTCTACCACGAGCGGATGGACCCTTCAAGGTGCCCGCACACTACAACAACAACAACGCTTATAAGATCGACCTCCCGTGCGGCATGTACAACGTGAGCGACATCTTCAATGTCAAGGACCTCTCGCCCTACCATAGTGATGAAGAATTTGATCCGAGGTCGGATCTTCCCCAAGGGAGGGGAGATGATGTGGATCATCCCAAGGTCATCCCCATGGACCTACCTTCGTCTCACCAAGTGCCTAGCGGACCCATGACACGAGCACGTGCAAGAGCTCTCGAAACAGAGGTGAACTCACTCCTCTCTGAACTACCACTTTCTATGCATGAGACCTGGTTACTACCTAAAGCGGAAACCCTATGTGTGATCAGGCACTTGGAGGACAGCCACGGACAAGACGGTAAGGATGCCAAGCTTGATGGACAAGAAGAAGGACAACTCCAAGCTCCCAGCCTTCGGACGACCGGCGAACCCCAGACGTCCGATGATCTCCAGGAGCCGGACGTCCGACCTTCTCCGGACGACCGACACACCCACACCCGAGCTGAAACTACGGATTTCCGAAGCCCTCCAGACGTCCGACGCCCCGGACGCCCGACCCCGACCGGACGTCCGACTGAAGACCACCCGAGCCTTATCTACGGTCCTCCGACGAGCACCGGAAGTCCAGACCCTCGCGAGTCTCCGGACGACTGGTAACTCCCAGACGTCCGACGCCTGTGTGTTGTTTGTGTGTTGGGCCGCACCCCATGTACCCCCTCGCCCACCTAGACTATATATACTCTTATCCTACCTATGTTTTAGGGTTAGCAAAGGATTAGCTCATATTTCGTGTGAGAGCTTTGCTCATCCACTTGGTTACCTTTTCCTTGGAGATAGCGCCTCCTTGGAGAAGATCCCCCAAGCAGATTCAAGACCCCTTTGCGGGAAGAATCTCAAGACCTCCTCACGGAGAAGACCGGCTACCTTTGTATCATCCTAAGTTGATCGTGGACCGTTTGATCTCTAATGTACTCAAGGATCTAGCATATGTGTGACTATTTCTTGTTGGTTTAGTGTTTCTCTCGTGTTCCCCTTGTGTTTCCCCTCGTGTTCCCCCTCGTGTTCTTCGTGTTCTTCGCGGGATCGGCTCCTTTCGTGAAAGATCGGCCCCTAGGGTTCCTATCCTACATCACGCAGCACCAACAATAGCCTCTGGACAAAATTTATGAAGTGGCATCGTGTACATTTCGTCCAAGGCTTCATGCACTCATTATGGTGGCTTCAAAGTCCTAGAATCATCACTTGTAACTCCGTTTTTGTTCCCCTTGCGCATGCCATCATCTCCATGCTTGAACTTGCTCCAAGGTTCATCTTTCCTGTCCAAGCTAGGCCTTTCATTTGTAAGCAAAACAAATGTATCCAATTTAGGCAGCATCATATTCTCATGAACATTAGAATCGTTACAAAGAAACGAAAGTACCTGATAATTTAATTGGCGTAACAAATGTATCTCTAGTAATTGGTCTAGTATGTATAGCAGCAAGGGCTGTGGGTGTAACAATGGTGATGTCCTCATCATCCTCCCCTTCTTGAAATGAAGTCGCCCTCGATGGAAGCTCATCTTCCTCACCCAAATAAGGCTTCAAATCTACAATGTTAAAAGTGGGACTAACCCCAAAATCTGCAGGCAGCTCAAGTTTATATGCATTATCATTTATTTTCTCTAACACCTTAAAAGGACCATCAGCACGTGGCACTAGCCTTTGATTTGCGCAAATTAGGAAATCTATCCTTACGCAAATGTAACCAAACAAGATCTCCAGGTGCAAACACAACATGTTTTCTACCCTTATCTCCAGCAAGTTTATATTTAGCATTCATACGCTCATTGTTTTCCTTAGTTAACTCATGCATTTTTAAAATCAACTCAACATGTTCTTTAGCATCAAAATTAACCTTCTCCCAAGATGGAAGAGGCAACAAATCAATAGGTGCACGAGGTAGGAAACCATACACAGTTTCAAAAGGCCAGATCTTAGTAGTAGAATGCAATGATCGATTATAAGCAAATTCAATATGAGGCAAGCATTCTTCCCACATTTGCTTATTATTCTCCAAAACAGCCCTAAGCATAGTAGACAATGTTCTATTGACTACTTCAGAATGTCCATCAGTTTGGGGGTGACAAGTAGTACTAAAAAGCAGTTTAGTCCCCAATTTAGCCCATAAACATCCCCAAAAGTGGCTACGAAATTTGGTATCACGATCTAAAACAATAGTATTTGGCACACCATGCAAGTGAATAATTTCACGAAAGAACAAATCAGCAACATTAACAGCACCATCGCTTTTATCACATGGTATAAAGTGTGCCATTTTCGAGAATCTATCCACGACAACAAATATGCTATCCCTCCCCTTCTTTGTTTGAGGTAAACCTAAAACAAAGTCCATAGATATGTCCTCCCAAGGAACACTAGGTACAAGCAAAGGCATATATAAACCAAAAGTATTGAGTCATAACTTAGCTTTCTGACATGTAGTGCAGCGAGCAACAAAACGCTCAACATCCCGTCTCATCTTTGGCCAAAAGAAATGTGTAGAAAGTATGTCCTCCGTCTTCTTCATGCCAAAGTGTCCCATTAATCCTCCTCCATGCGCCTCCCGCAACAACAAAAGACGAATGGAGCTATCTGGAATGCATAGCTTGTTAGCACGGAACACAAATCCATCATTAGCGACAAACTTGTTCCACGTTCTTCCTTCTTTACAATTCTGCATTATATCTTTAAAATCAGCATCATGCAGATATTGATCTTTGATGGTCTCCAAACCAAATATTTTGAAGTCAAGTTGTGAAAGGATAGTATAGCGACGAGACAATGCATCAGCAACAACATTTTCTTTACCCTTCTTGTGTTTAATGACACAAGGGAAAGTCTCAATGAATTCAACCCATTTAGCATGTCTACGATTTAGTTTAGCTTGACTTTTAATATGTCTCAACGATTCATGATCAGAATGTATAACAAATTCTTTGGGCCATAAATAATGTTGCCATGTTTCTGAAGTCCAAACAAGAGCATATAATTCTTTATCATAAGTAGAATAATTGAGACTAGGCCCACTCAATTTTTCAGAAAAGTATGCAATAGGTTTGCCATCTTGTAATAACACACCTCCTAATCCAATTCCACTTGCATCAGATTCAAGCTCAAAACTCTTTTTAAAATCAGGAAGTTGGAGTAAAGGAGCATGTGTCAACTTATCTTTCAATACCGTGAAGGCTTCTTCCTGTGCGGTACCCCAAACAAAAGGTACATCCTTCTTTGTAAGCTCATTGAGAGGTGCAGCAATGGTGCTGAAATCTCTCAGAAAATGCCTATAGAATCCAGCGAGGCCAAGAAAACTCCTCACTTGTGTGACCGTTTTGGTCTGCGGCCAACTCTCAATAGCTTCAACCTTGGCTTTATCAACTTCAATTCCCTGTGGAGTAACAACATAGACAAGAAAAGATACTCGGTCGGTGCAGAAGGTGCACTTCCCAAGGTTACCAAACAAACGTGCATCACATAGAGCAATAAAAACAACACGTAAATGTTCCAAATGTTCCTCCAAAGATCTGCTATAAATGAGTACATCATGAAAATAGACTACCACAAATCGTCCAATGAAAGCACGTAAAATTTCGTTCATTGATCTCATGAAAGTACTAGGTGCATTAGTTAACCCAAAAGGCATGACTAACCACTCATATAATCAAAAGTTAGTTTTAAATGTTGTTTTCCATTCATCTCCCAATTTCATACGAATTTGATGGTATCCACTACGCAAATCAACTTTGGAGAATATTGTAGAGCCACTCAATTCATCAAGGATGTCATCTATCCTAGGAATAGGATGACGATAGCGAATAGTAATATTATTAATGCCTCTATAATCAACACACATACGCGACGTGCCATCCTTTTTCGGCACTAAAATGATAGGAACAACACAAGGACTAAGGGATCCGCGTATATAACCTTTGTCGAGCAGCTCCTATACTTGACGCATAATCTCCTTTGTCTCCTCTGGATTGGTACTGTATGGAGCACGGTTGGGTAATGATGCACCAGGAATTAAGTCAATTTGATGCCCAATACCACGAATAGGTGGTAATCCCAATGGCATGTCTTGTGGAAAGATGTCAACGAACTCCTGCAAAATGTTTGTGACAGCAGGAGGCAAAGAGGAAGGCATGTTCTCGAATGAAAATAATGCCTCTTTGCACACAAATGCATAGCAAACAGATTTGCTAAAATCTAGATCATCGATATTAGATTTGGTGGCAAGTAAACATGCACTTTTCAATTTAATTTCAGAAGCAACACTAGATGGTTTATTATTAGGCTTCATTTGTTTCTCAAATTCTTTCACCACAATCTGATTTTCACTCTTATTTTGCTCATGTTTTCTTTATTAGCTCTATTAATATCATCTTTCAAAATGGAATCAAGAGTCATAGGAAGCAAAGTAATATTTTTGTCCTTATGAACAAGAGTATACTGATTGTTTCTACCATGGTGTATAGAATTTTTATCAAATTGCCATGGACTACCAAGTAATAAGGAACATGCTTGCATAGGTACCACATCACAATCAACATAATCAACATATGGAGAGATACTAAAATGCACACAAACGGTACGTGTTACCTTAACCTTGCCGCTGTTGTTGAACCATTGGATGTAGTAAGGATGTGGATGCGGTCTTGTAGTGAGAGAGAGCTTCTCCACCATCTCCATGCTAGCCAACTTGTTGTAGCTCCCTCCATCTATGATGACACGAATAGAACGTTCCTTCACAAGTCCCTTTGTGTCGAACAAATTATACCTCTTATTTTTCTTAGCTTGTGTAACCTGCACACTCAAAACACGTTGAGCAACTAAACATTCATACCTGTCAGCATCTTCAGCAGCCAGGTATTGCGTCTCATGTTCAGAATCATCTCCACCGTGTTCTTCATGTGTAATAAGAGCCAAAGTCTCCTCATCATAGTCACTAGCGGACTCATACCCACCAACTGCAGTAGAAGTCATCACACGCTGAGATTTGCATTCTCTCGCAAAATGTCCTTTTCCATTACAACGACGACAAATAATATCACTTTGTGTGCCCTGTTGATGCCATGGAAGAATAAGAGCTCTATGCAGGCCCGACAGGTGTGCTCTTGGCAGATAGTGGTGGTTGTGCCTGCTTTCTTGTATAACGGCTGGAGGTGGCACCTGATGGAGGTGTTGTTCTAGTGGAAGTAGAGGATGCACGTGGTGTCCATGATGAAGATCAACCTATAGAAAAGTTAGTTCGCGCCAATGCCTGTCGATCCTGCACTTCACGTTCAGCTTTACAAGCAAGATGGAATAAATGAGTGATATTATTATACTCCTTATACTCTAGAATGGTCTGAATCTCTCTATTTAATCCACCCATAAAGCGTGCAAGCATATCTTCAACAATACCACATCTAATCATGCCAGTTTGTAATTCCCGATAATATTCTTCTATAGATTTTTTTCCTTGTCTTAAACGTTGCAATTTTTGAATTAATTCACGTTGATAATATGATGGAACCCCACGAGTACGCATAGCAGTTTTCAAAGCAACCCAAGTAGCTGGAATATGATATAATCTACAATGTTCAGACCATCAAACACATGCAAAGCTAGTGAAAGCACAAACAGCAGCAGGAACACGTCTCTCCTTAGGATATTGTAAACATGTAAATCGTTGTTCAGTTTCTAACTCCCAAGTAAGATATATATCAGGAACATATCTACCATTAAATGGTGGAATATTCAGTTTCAGTTTACGGATATGGTCATGATCTCGTACCTGAGGGGGAGCCCTACCATTGCCATTATTTGCATGTGGACGACCTGGTGGTTGTGGTGCTGGTAATTGCACGTAGTTCTGATTTTGACCGACCTCATCCTCGTAATCTCCCGCATAATTATCCTCCTCCGCATCAGCAGCAGGAGCCACAGAAGTATCAACAGCAGCACCAACATTTTGGCTAGGCGCAAGAGGGACACGGGTCGCTCGGCGGAGGGTTTTTTCGCGACGTGGAGGTAGTCATTGTTGTTGTTGTTGTTGTTGTTGTTGTTGTTGTTGTTGTTGTAGAGGTGCAGCCGGTGGTGGTGGTGGAAGACGCGCGGGCAATTCATTAAACTTGTTATCGAGCTTTGTTTCGAACGTCTTCTCCATGCGATCTATCTTCTCCATGGCCTCTTCAAATCTGTTTAGCACATCTTGCACCTGTCCACTCATCATTTGCTAAAATTTATCATGCAACTCCTTATTCGTCATGTTCTCCCAGTCAGTCTCGTCGGCTTGTGATCTTGCCATGGTTAGCAACAATAGAAACACAAAAGAATATGATCCTACAGACTACTAACAAGAGGTGGTGGTGGGTGTCACAAATCCGTCAAGCAAATCTCAAATTCTTACAAGTTCTTACCCAACAGCAGGCGGTGATCGGCAACCGTCATAGTCAAAACTCTCAAAGCTTGGATAGAGAGATTACAAGGGAGAGTCAAACGCATGACGTAGATGTATGTGGAGCTGGGAAGGCTTATAATATGGTAGCAAAAAGGGTCAACAATAATCAATTCAGAGATGCAAAGTTGAATAAACGCTCAACGACCATACTATGTTGGTCGTAGGCTAGACCATGCTAGAGATGCGAGCCTAGAACACTAACAAAATCACGACGTTGCACGTAAACAAGCGAAGAGCACGTTCTGATTTTTTTTCTTTTTTTCCTCTTTTTTTTGCTCCGCAACAATTTTTTTTCAAAAAAGTCTACAAATGGTCTAAAAACTGCCTAGCCAGAATTTTCCAGACTTTGTTTTTTTAAACTACTACTATTTTCTACTGCGGGTAGCATGAAAGTTCAGGAGTCCTACTTCTTCACGACTCGGAGTATGGCGTGATCTGAAAATCCAAAATAGAATAACAAAATACTAGACTCGGACTAGTGGCGGAGATGAATCTGGTGGAACTCGGACTGGTGGCGGATATATGTTGCAGGTGGACTCGAATTGGCGTGATGGCGACAGATATGTGGTGGCGTATATGGACTCGGATTTGTGGTGAATATGTGGTGGTGGTATATGGCAGCGACGATGAAGTTGGTGTGGTGGTGGTATATGGCAGTAGCGATGATGATGATGCGGAGGTGATATTTGGCAGCGGCAACATGACAACTTGTGAACAGAACTCGAAACTCTAAAGGACTAGACGCTAAGAACAGCAACTTGACACGATGATGCAACCGCAAATTCAACAAAGAAAATACATAAAAGATTATGCAAAGGCTCAGATTGGTTCGGATAGGATGAACTAACCCTAATTTTTTTTGGCTTTTTCGTGAACTATAGGTATGAAGAACGGACTCGATCTAAACTATGAAAAACTATAAAATCTCACTGAGCAACCTGGAAATCTGATACCACTTGACAGAGTGGAAGGTGTCCCGATGTTTTGATGAGATAGATATCGTTTTCTGTGGGAGTCGACTTTGACGATCCGGCTACGAACGTGCGAAGACGTCGCGCCTTAGAAATCGCTAAACCAACTATTTTTCTTCTACGGGTAGCACGAAAGTTTGGGAGTCCTACTCTGTCACGACTCGGAGTATGGCGTGATCTGGAAATCCAAAATAGAGTAACAAAATACTGGGCTCGGACTAGGACGGGTGGTGGAGATGAATCTGGTGGAACTCGGACTGGTGGCGGCGATGAATCTGGTGGAACTCGGATTGGCGTGATGGCGGTGGATAGGGTGGTGGCATATATGGACTCGGATTGGCGGTGAATATGTGGTGGTGGTATATGGTAGCGGCGATGAAGTTCGTGCGGTGGTGGTATACGGATGCAGCGATGATGATGATGCGGTGGTGATATATATGGTAGCGGCGACGTGAAAACCTGTGAACAGAACTCGAAACTCTAAAGGACTAGATCGTAAGACCAGCAACTTGACATGACGATGCAACCGCAAATTCAACAAAGCAAATACAGAAAAGATTATGCAAATGCTCAGATTGGTTCGGATAGGATGAACTAACCCTAATTTTTTTGGCTTTTTCGTGGACTATAGGTATGAAGAACAGACTTGATCAAAACTACGAAAAAACTGTAAAATCTCACCGAGCAACCTAAAAATCTCATACCACTTGATAGAGGCGAAGGTGTCCCGATGTTTCAATGAGATGGTGGCTATCATTTTCTGTGGGAGTCGACCTTGACGATCCGACTATGAACGTGCGAGACATCGCACCTTAGCAATCACCAAACCAACTTCCGAGGGGTTATTGACCATGCCGGAGCATGATCAACCTGACCACGAGGGTCTGTTTCCTGCGAGCATACGAAGAACAAGCAAGAAACTAACATTGCAATCTGGATATTGCGAATATAAGAGGAAAGCTTTATTGATCAAAGGTGTGGTTCTATGACGTCTTGGTCTGGTCGTTGAACACAAACGAAGTACGTGAAGTTGCAGCTATGGCGAACTTTTAATCTAAACAAAACCCAAAGTCTAAACGACGCCCTAAGGGCTGTATATATGGAGAAGAGAGGGGGGAATTTCGTGGCCCTTGGAGGAGGGGTCTGAAACCAACCGTAACTCTTCTTTCCCCACACATACGGACTCTAAAAACAGCCTATAATCAAGTATTTCGAAATTGCATGGGCCTGGCCCAAAAATAAGGTGACGCAGCACCTAGGATAGCTTCTGGACGAAATTTATGAAGTGGCATCTTGTATATTTTGTCCAAGGCTTCATGCACTCATTGTGGTGGCTTCAAAGTAATGGAATCATCACTTGTAACTCCGTTCTTGTTCCCGTTGCGCACGCCATCATCTCCATGCTTGAACTTGCTCGAAGGTTCATCTTTCTTGTCCAAATTAGGCCCTTCATTTTGTAAGAAAAACAAATGTATCCAATTTAGGCAGCATCATATTCTCATGAACATTAGAATCGTTACCAAGAAAGGAAAGTACCTCATAATTTAATTGGCGTGCGCGAGCTCTAGTAATTGGTCCAGTATGTATAGCAGCATGGGTTGTGGGTGTAACAATGGTATTGATGTCCTCATCACCCACTAATAAGGTGACGTAGCACCTAGAATAGCCTCTAGACAAAATTTATGAAGTGGCATCTTGTATATTTCTTCCAAGGCTTCATGCACTCCTTATGGTCGCTTCAAAGTCCTAAAATCATGACTTGTAACTTCGTTCTTGTTCCCCTTGCGCATGCCATCATATCCATGTTTGGTCTTGCTCCAGTGTTCATCCCTCTTATGCATGCCAGGCCCTTCATTTGCAAGCAAAACAAACGTATCCAATTTAGGCAGCATCATATTCTCATGAACATTAGAATCATTACCAAGAAACGAAAGTACCTGATAATTTAATTGGCGTGCGCAAACTCTAGTAATTGGTCCAGTATGTATAGCAGCAGGGGTTGTGGGTGTAACAATGGTATTGATGTCCTCGTCAACTTGATCGCTATGATTGCTTGCTTTGTCGCATCACCCATGTTCCACTATTACTCGCTTTCTTGGATTGATGACATATATACTCCTGCCTTTCACATGATTTGTCTTGATCATTGTCTCATGTCTCCATTAGTGCCATCTCTCACATACCCTTGTATTGAGTGCCAACTTGCTATGCTTATTGATCATGGAGACTTGGACATATTACTTGTGATGCATACTTGTTTACTTGAGCCTATTGTATTTGGTTGTTCTCGCATCATATGCCTCAATACTATGAAATGCTCCCTTGTCCTTTCTTATGATGAGCATGATGCATACACTTCTTGGGTATCTTACCACACGAATGATAGGTTTTGCACTTCCGCTACCTCATTTGTTTTTCCAAGTGTTTGTCATGTTCTTTCATTTTGGAGGATTCACAAGGCGGTGCCGTTATGCGACAACTTGGTCATGCGAAGGCATACATTATGTGAAACACCAACATTTGTGAGAATCTCCTAAAGGTGACCTCCTTCCCTTTGATCCATCCTCACATACGCATATTGGATGGGTCATTCTTTCATTGTTGTTTCCTTCTTCTTGTCTACATGTTGCACATATTGGATGGAGGACCGACATTGGAGATTGTCTCTATGGACCTTCACATTGAGGAGCGCTCGAACTTATTGGATGCACCTTCGAACCTCCACTCATGCCACGACATCAAGCATTGGTACACCAACACCTCCTTATTTGTTGATTGTGCTCAGACATCTCATGCTCGATGGACATATCATACACATGACAAATTTGCATCTTATGCATGGATTGACTCACATTATGATTGCCTTGTTGCATCTTGTATTCCCATGTCATCCATGATATATGAGCTTGTGCACTTTCTTAGCAAATTTGTTGCGATATTTCTTGATAGCATATTTATACATCATGATCATATTGCCTACCATCAATTGCATGATAACTTATTCATATTGAGCATCCATTGCCATATTCAAGCTATTGATAAACCATCTCACTATGACATCATTTTGCACAGTGGTTGCATTGATCATATTCACAACACATTTGTGTGCACAATGAATGCTTTTGCTCCCATGAATGCTTTGCATATCATTCTATATCATATTAATAAGCTTCATTCGCTTTGTCACGAACAATCTTGCTGAACGGACTCATTCTTCTATGATGGACACTTTGTGTGCGCTAACCATTGTATTTCCATGTGTACTTTGTGTTTGCTCATTTTGCATGTACCACATACCGGAGACACCTTGGATTACTTGGATTGTGCCATGCCTTCAACTCCGTCAAACTACAAGTCCGTCCACGACAACCGTTTCCATGGTGATGAGGATCACGATCCGAGGTCGGATCTTTCCCAAGGGGGGGTAGATGATGCGGAGCATCCCACGTTCATCCCCATGTACACTCCGACTACTCTCCAAGCCCCAAGAGGACATACGATGAGACCTCGACCATACACCATTGGACACAAGGTGAACTCACCCCTTTTGAAACCGTCACTTTCCACATATGAGACATGGCTACTACCTCATGCATGGACCTTGCATATACCCAGGTACATCCGAGATGACCATGGAGAACCAAAGGACCAAGGCCAAGCATGGAAGAGGAGAAGGAAGAAGAAGAACTGACAAGACAGGACTTGTCCGGATCATCCGGACACCCAGCCGGACGATCCGGACCGAGCCCGGACGACCACCCAGACGATCCGGCTAACGTGCCCGAAGACACATGAAGCCTGCTCGACGAAGCTGGATCATCCGGACGGCCACCCGGATCATCCGGACCCCCAACGACCGGATCATCTGGGACCCCATCCAGATCATCCGGGCCATGCCCGCACGCGTGACTTGGGCCGAGGCCCGTGTACCCCTTCACCCCTCACTTACCCCTTCGTGGCTTAGACTATATATACTCCTCCCCCTCCTCTTTCTAGGGTTAGCAAAGTTGTAGCTCATTAGAGATAGAGCTTTGCTCATCCATACGAATCTACTCCACGAGAGAGACCGCGTACCTCCACGAAGAAGATCCACCTTGGATTCAGGACCGCCTCACAGGTGGCCCCCATCAAGACCTCCTCACGGAGAAGAACCAGTTACCCTATGTATCGTCCCTTGTTGACATTGGATCGTGTATCTCTTTGTGTTTCGAGGATCTAGCACATGTGTGATTGTTCTTGTTGGTTTGAGTGATTCTCTCGTGTTTCCGCTCGTCTTCTTCGTTGGGATCCGCTCCAATCGTGAAAGATCGGGCCACTAGGGTTCTACCCTACATCAGAACGCTATTACATCAAAGATGGATATCTCATGAGAGCTAACAAACTTTGCATCCCCGACATTTTGGATGCGACAAGACTTTTGCTACGCTCTCCAAGAACTATTATTGGCCCAAGATGTTTCACGACGTCAATCGCTTCACCAACCGATGCTCTACATGTCACAAAGCTAAGTCTAAAGCTCAATCCCATGGCCTTTATATGCCTCTCCCAATTCCATATCAACCATGGGAAGATATTAGCATGGATTTGGTACTTGTATTGCCTAGAATTCGAAAGGGAAAGGATTCAGTATTTTTTGTTGTGGACCGATTCTCTAAGATGGCACATTTCATACCATGCAACAAGATAGACAATGCTTCACACGTTGCCAATCTCTTTTGTAGGGAAATATTGCGTCTACATGGAGTGCCAAAGATGATTGTCTCGGAACGCGACGTCAAGTTCCTAAGATACTTTTGAAGACCCTATGCGCCAAGCTCGGAATCAAGCTATGCTTCTCCACGGTGTACCACCCACAAACCAACGGCCAAACGGAGGTGACCAACCGCACACTATCCGCTATACTTTGTGTGCTCATGAAGAAGAACATCAAGGAGTGGGAGGAGTGTCTACCTATCGCCGAGTTCGCCTACAACCGCGTAAGACACTCAACTACCGGCTAGTCCGCCTTCGAGGTCGTCTACGGATTCAACCCGTTGTCACCATTGGACATTCTTCCTCTACCACTCCAAGAGCACATCAATATGGATGCAAGTGCACGTGTGAACCATCTCAAGAAGGTGCATGAAGATACAAGGCACACCATCGAGCGCCTAGTACAATGTCTTGCGACCAAGCTCAACATCAACAAGCACCCCATGGTATTCAACATTGGTGATCTTGTGTGGCTACACCTTCGCAAGGCCCACTTCCCCACTGAAGGCAAGTTCAAAATCCTACCACGAGCGGATGGACCCTTCAAGGTGCTTGCACGCTACAACAACAATGCTTACAAGACCGACCTCCCGCGCAACAAGTACAACGTAAGCGACATATTCAATGTCAAGGATCTATCGCCCTACCATGGTGACGAAGAGTTCGATCCAAGGTCGGATCTTTCCCAGGGAGGGGAGATGATGTGGAGCATCCCAAGATCATCCCCATGGACCAACCATCATCTCACCAAGTGCCTAGCAGACCCATGACATGAGCACGTGCAAGAGCGCTCGAAACCGAGGTGACATCTCTCCACTCACAATTCCACGTTGATGCACATGAGACATGGCTACTACCTCAAACGAAGACGTAGTGCATACTCAGGTATCAAGGAGTTAGCCATGGAGAGGCTAAGGAGCAAGGAGAATCCGAAGAGGAAAATGGACGTGAAGACGGAGAAGAAGAAGGGCAAAGTCAGCAGAAGCCTGGACGATCCGGACCACGGTCCAGACGATCCGGCCCACCCGAGGAAAACCGAAGCTTCACCACGAAACCGGATCATCCGGCCCTAGTCCCGGATCATCCGGCCACACCCGCACGTGCGGACCAGGACCCGGACATCCAGACCTCCCGCGGCGCCCACGACATAGTCGGACCATCCGGACACCGACCGTATCATCTGGACCCCCGGAGCCCGGATCATTCGGACCAACATCCGGACAGTGCATGCGTGCATGATGTTGGGTTGAGGCCCATGTGCCCCTTCGCACCCCAACTCCTATATATACGACTCCAACACCTCTTTCTAGGGTCAGCAAAGGATTAGCTCATATTTGTGTGAGAGCTTTGCTCATCCACTTGGTTACCTTCTCCTCAGAGATCGCGCCTCCTCGGAGAAGATCCCCCAAGCGGATTCGAGACCCCTTTACGGGAAGAACCACAAGATCTCCTCATGGAGAAGGTCGTGCTACTTTTATCGTACTTAGTCGACCGTGGATCATGTATCTCTTATGTGTTTGAGGATCTAGCATATGTGTGATAATTCTTGTTGGTTGGAGTGATTCTCTCGTATTTTCCCCTCGTGTTCTTCGTGTTCAATGTGGGACCGCTCCTTTCATGAAAGATAGGCCTCCTAGGGTTCTACCCTACATCAATCGTGCTCCACGTGTGGTCAATAACCCACGGAAGTTGGTTTAGCGATTGCTAAGGCGCGATGTCTTCGCACGTTCGTAGTCGGATCGTCAAAGTCAACTCCCATAGAAAATGATATCTATCTCATCAAAACATCGGGACACCTTCGCCTCTATCGAGTGGTATCAGATTTCCAGGTTGCTTGGTGAGATTTTACAGTTTTTTGTAGTTTAGATCGAGTCTGTTCTTCATACCTATAGTCCACGAAAAATCCAAAAACAATTTAGGATTAGTTCATCCTATCCGATCCAATCTGAGCCTTTGCATATGTCAGATCACGGGTTCCAGCAAAACCCTTACGGTTCGACCACCGGGGTGCGCGCGAAGATTTCCCCCCTACCGATCCATGTCCTAACTCAGCTAAGATCTTACGAACTAACTCGACGAACTCGCAACACAAAGGACACAAGATTTATACTGGTTCGGGCCACCGTTGTGGTGTAATACCCTACTCCAGTGTGGGGTGGTGGATTGCCTCTTGGGCTGAGGATGAACTGTACAAGGGGAAGAATAGCCTCCTGAGGAGAGGTGTTCTTGTGCTCGGTGAACTTGTGGTTGTTCTGGTCTCTCTCGATCTGACCCCCTAGCTATGGTGGTGGATAGTCCTATTTATAGATGCCCTGGTCCTCTCCCAAAATACTGAGCAGAAAGGGAGCCAACAACGGCCAATTTGAAAGGGGACAGCTAGTACAGCTTATCCTGACAAAAGTGGTCTTCGCCTACAAAAGGCTCTGGTGGTGACACCGCCTTGGGCTCCATGCTGACCTCCATCTTGCCATCCTGCTGGTCTTGGTCTCGTTGCAACTATATGGAAACCTTTGCTTGATGCCTAGGTACTCCACGCCTGCGCTTGCCCCCTTAGCACCAAAGAGGAAACAAGGACACTGCACGCTGGCGCCCGCCGGGTCTTGATCGTCATGGCTCACGTCATGAGAACCTTGTGAGGTTTGCCTTGCCTTAATCTCTCTGCCCCTCGCGAGCCTGCCTGGCGATGCCACTCCTGAGGAGGTCTTGCGCCGTCGGCCTCGCGAGGCTTAGCCCCTCGCGAAGGTCTTGAATGCCTTGTTGATGAAGATGGGTTGTACAGGCCTGCTAGCAAAGCCATGCCGTGGGCCGCAGGCAGGCAAGTCTGGGGACCCCCGTTCCCAGAACGCCGACAGTAGCCCCTGGGCCCAAGGCGCGCTCGGGCTTGGCTTCGAGGTGAAGCCAAAGGTCAAGTGTGGAGCATCGCGGGCCCCAATAGCCTGCGCCCTTGGTCAACGCGTGGCGGTTGATTAGACGTGGGCGTCTCCGCTTCCCCACACTGCCTCGGCAACTGCTCGACTTGACAAGTCCCTCTGACATGCAAGGAAAACCATCATTACATGTGATCATGGGGGGCACTTGTTGGCCTTCTCCTGGTATAAATAGGTGGGGGGCTGAGCCCCCGTCGCCATTTCTTCCTCTGCCTCTCCTGCTTCTTCTCCTTCCTACCTCCACTCCTTGCTTGTGCAGACATGGCGCCGATCTGGAGGTTCTTGGCCGCCGAGAAGGTCAAGGCTCCCGTCACTGAGCCCGAGCTGCTCCCACCGAAGAAGAGGAGGTCCCATCGTCGCGAGGCTGGTGGTGTCGCGGCCTTGGTACGAAAGGCCACCGCCTGGGTACCTGCTGCCCTTGTATACTTGCGCTGATGATTCCGTAGGGAGGAGCGGTGAGCGACGCCACCCGCGCCAGGGCCGTGGTCGCCGCGCCGTAGAGGCGCACGCCGTCACCCCAGGGGTCCACGCAAGGACTCCTCACACGAGTTCGTGATATGGGCGGCGATGCCCCCGAGCACCTGGATTCGCCTCCGCAGTTCTTCGCCGTCGAGATGCCGCCGAGGGGCCTTCTTGAGCTTTGGCTGCAACACGCCGACTGTGACGCCCCAGCGACTGGAGCGGAGATTGGAGCCGTTGCCTCAGGGAAGATCTTCATGACCCGAGGCTGGGGCGACATTGCTTGAGTCTACCGTGCGGAGGGCGCCCTCGCGATCCACTTCGAGTATGACGGAGCCTCCGTGTTGTTCTTCAAGGTCTTCGATGAGGAAGGCCGCCGCCTGGGGTGCTGCCCTGAAGGAGGTCGCCAGGACGACACTACGGCAGGCACTGGGTACGCCGCAGGCGTCGCTTGCAGCTCTTCTAGCGACAGCGGCGACTCCTGGTGGTCCAGCGACTCTCCCGAGCTCGTGGAGTCTTCGGAGACGAGCAACGACAGCTACGTGCCCCCAAGCTGTCGCCGAGCCTGGAGCAGGGCTGCGATGTCCAGCTGCTGTCGCCGCTGATCTGGATGGGGTTGGCGCCGGCCTCACGTGGCCCACTGTTGATGATGGCGCCGGCAACATCTGGTGCGTGTAGATAGAACTCCTAGGAATTCCTTCCCTTTTGTTCCCTGCGAGGAATCAAGAAATGAACCCCGTGGGGCGTGTAAAGCGTGTGTAATGCCTTTTGTCAACATAGTCCTCATTATGAAGATTTGCGTGCGCTTATCCTGCCGAGGCTCGGCCTCCCCTTTCCATTCCCGCGGCAGCTTGGTACTCTACGCTGATAGGTCACGGTCCCTAGGCAGGCTGCAGCCATCCCTGGTATGCCAGGTCACGTGTCGTGGTCAAGACCAGGAGGTGAGCAGCCCGAGGTCCAGTCAGAGCTCCTGAGGCGTGATGCTCAAGAGGTCACCTTTAGCGCGCAAGCGGCTGTCTTAGGATGGGAAAGGAAGAAAACGTTGTCGTAGTAGGGCAGCGAAGGGAGTGAGCGAGGGTTTCGTGCCGTAGCGACTGGTGGATCCAGAGCGAGAACTTATCTTGGATGTCCGGGGTCGGCTCCTCGAGTCATGCCGGACTTGTGCGTCAGCCACTGTAGTGTAGCGTGGTCAGGCCCGTGCGGGCCTCCCCCTCCCATCCATGTTCTTCTTGGTGCTCTGCATCCTCAGGTCCCGTCCCTCGAGCGAGCTCAGCCGCCACTAGTATGCCAGGTCGCGTGCCATGGTCAAGGCCATGGTGTGAGGGCTGGAGAGCCAGTAAGAGCTCCTGAGGCACGATGCTCAGGAGCCCCCCTTTGAACACGCAAGTGAATCGCATGAGAGAAGAGGGAGAGTCCGCGGTACCGCCTGCTGTGGCCCTCTGGAAGTTCTTGCAAGTTAGCGCAAGGAAGGGCACCAGTCGCCGTGATGATTGCTGATTCGCTTCTGGTGCGTGAGAGGGGACTCCCTACTGCGGAGAGCCCCTGGGGTGTGTACAGCCCCGCCCTAACACGTGGCTTGCACGACAGGGATAGACGAGGTGTGTCTGGGCACTCGTGAGCCAGCGTAGGACTCACGAGGCCCTACCTCAAGGCGGGTTGCGCCTGGTCTTGGTTCTTGTTCGCTGTGTTGGTCCTTCGAGGTGGTTAGACAACCTGCGCCGAACAAATCTCCTAAAGTCATCGTGTGAGAAGGCCAAGCACCAACGGCCCCACGAGGTGACGTGAATAGGGTCGGCCGGCCAGACAGAGCTCGGCTGTTGGATTTATCGACGCTGCAGGGATGGGCCCGAGCACAGACACCGTGCCTAATCCTCTCACACGAAGGGTTCTGAAGAAAGACGACCGGCACATGGCTCCTGTGATGGGCGAAAATCAAGCAGGTGATAGTCTTAGATAGATTAATCATGAAAGGCAACCTAGCTCAGGTAACTGCATAACGATACGCGCCACGCGCGAAGGCCAGAAAAGCTCCTGAGAGGCGGCCCGGTTGAGCCCTGGGATGTCGATGTAGACGCGCAGCCCGTCATCCTCGCCTGGATGGGGAGCTGCACCTGGTGAGCAGCGGCCGCCGCGCATGGCCCTTGCGTCTTGCAGTTCCTAAGAGGTCTTGGTGATGAACTCCTGAACGGTGGGCACTCCTTGCCCCGGGTTCTCCTGAGGGAAACGTGTCGCGAAGCACGCCTCTAAGTGGTGCCCAAACGCTTCCCTCGTGATGTTGGCAAAGTCCGAGGCCCTCTAGAAGAGAGCCCCCGAGCCCTGCCAGAGAGGGGCGCTGGGCGCGCTTTCCTATGTGATGGAGGGAGGCGCCCCAGGCACGGGCGCCGATCCTGACAAGGCACCGCTTGCCTGAGGCCCTGCCTGGCGCAACTGCTTCTTATTCTTGGGGGTGGCCTCAGGAGGGTGCTCGCCCTGGCTGTCGGGATCGTCGATTGCTGCAGCTTGGATGGCACGCTAGAGGGAGCACACCGCGTCTCTTTCCTCGCATGGGACCGTGATGATTCCGCCACTTCCCGGCATCTTGAGGACATTGTAACTGTGATGGGTCACTACCATGAACTTGTTGTAACTGTGATGGGTCACTACCATGAACTTGGCCAGGGATGGATACCCGAGGTTGGAGTTGTATGGAAGGCGAATGTAGGCGATGTTGAAGTCGATGAGTTCGGTGCCGTAGTTATTGCGTTCTCCAAAGGTAACGGGGAGGAGGACCTGCCCGATCGGGGTAGTAGAGCCATTGGTCACTCCTGAGAAAGTCTTGGTAGGCTGAAGCTGATCATATGGCACTTGGAGGTTGTCGAACGTGTCGATGGACAGGACATTGAGCCCTGCGCCACCGTCGATGAGGGTCTTGGTAACTTGCACGTTGCTAATGACTGGTGAACAAAGCATTGGGAGGACGCCTGCAGTACTTGTGCACTTGAGCTGATCTGCCGAAGTGAATGTGATGGGGCACTTGGACCATCTGAGCGGGCGTGTGGCCTCGAGCTTGGGGAGGACTGCATTCACTCCTCGAGCAAACTGTTTGAAGATACACTGCGAGGCTGGGGCTTGAGCTCCGCCCAAGATGTAGGTGATAGCGCTCGGCTCCTGGAAGCCCCCAGCCCCCTCGTGTTGCTAATGGTTGTCATTCCTTCTGGGTGGTGGCGGTAGTGGAGGAAGGCCAGCGTTGCCTTGAGGACGATCCTGACGAGGCTGGTCCCTCCAGGCGCCCTCACAAGGCTGATCCGGCCAGCGGTCCTCACAAGGCCGGTAGCGCAACTCCTGGCGCGGGCCATGGTCGTCCCAACATCCGCCACCACGTCCTACTCCTCGGCCGTAGCCCCGGTTGCTGCGCTCGGGGTGTCGACCAAGGCGTCCTTCTCGAATGGCTCTGAGCTCTTGACAGTCATTGGTGTTGTGGGTATGTAGGTTATGGAAGGCGCAAAACGGTCGGCTGCTCTTGGATGACTCGGGATGCTCTCTGCCACGCGTGGTGTCCAGTTCTGCCGCGAGCACGGCTGCTCCCTTGCGCTTCATGTCCTTGGCCTTGGCTTCATTCTCCTCCGGGTCTGCAGCCGGGAGCTCGAGGAGGGAGAGGCGCCCCTCCTTAGCTCTGGCGCACTTGGTCGCCAGGTTGAACAAGTCCAGAGACGTGCACAACTCCTTGTGCATGGCGAGCTCCTTCTTCATCTTGATGTCACGGACGCCATCAGAGAACGCAAAGATGATGGCCTTGTCCGTCACCTTGGGGATCTTGAGATGAACATTGTTGAACCGCTAGATGTACTTCTGGAGGGTCTCTCCTGGTTGTTGCTTGACGCGACGCAGGTCACCCACCACCGGGGGGCGGTCGCGAGTGCCCTCGAAGTTGGCAACGAAGTGGTCGCGCATCTCGTCCCAGGAGGAGATCGAGCCTAGAGGCAGGTTCATGAGCCAGGAGCGGGCGCCATCCTTGAGGGCCATGGGAAACCAGTTCGCCATGACTTTCTCGTCGACGTTCGCCGCCTCGATGCTCAGCTCATAGAGCTGCATTAACTCCGTGGGGTCAAGGGTGACGTCGTAGCAAGGAGGCAGGTCTGGCTTGAACTTGCCCGACCAGGCGACGCTACGTAGCTTGGGGGTGAAGGTGCGGCAGCCGACCGTGGTCACCGGGGCCCGCCTTAGAGGTGGAACTTGGTCTCGGCGCCCGCGCGCCGCTACGGCAGGCGGCGCGGGGCCTTGCCACAGCAAACGATCCTGGTGCGGCGGTGCGAGGAGTGGCAGAGTGTTCTCTTGTGGTCGAGCGACTTCTTGACAGCTTCTTTCTTCACACGCGGGCGCCGGACGCGGTGGGTCGCGCCGCGGAGCGCGCGCCTTGGCGCTAGGGCGCCTTCTTGGTGCAGAGGTGGTGGAGGTGCTTCATGAGCTACGTCACCCGTCGCTGGTGGAGGGCGAGGCAGAGAGTGGGACGGCGCAGGGGAGCCCCCTGCGGCGCGGACAAGCTCGACGAAGCCGTCAATCCAATCCTCGTAGAGGTCATCGACTGGGCGGTAGCGCAGGAGCTCGTGCGCCATGAAGAGCGCGGCCTGTGCGTCCGTGGGAACGCGACGAGCGTGAGACGACGAACATGCAGGAGTCAGTGATGGAGTGGTGGTACGGCCGTCCTGTCGCACCGAGGGGTGCAGCGAGGATCCTTGCTGCTCGTTCCCCGTCGGACCAGTGGCAGCGTTGGCGGCAGGCAACGGAGAGCGACGGTGTGGCCCGCCGACAGGGACCGTCTGAGGAACGCGGGTGGCTAGGGCAGCCCGGTGCTCGGCGCGGGCGCGGCGTGCGTCTGCCATGAAGATGATGAAGCGACATGACGCGGAGCGGCGGAAGGGAAGCTTTGGCGCACCCCTACTTGGCGCGTCAAATGTCGGATTACGGGTTCCGTGAAAACCCTTAAGGTTCGAACACTGGGGTGCGCACGAAGATTCCCCCCTACCGATCCACGTCCTAACTCAGCTAAGATCTTACGAACTAACTCGACGAACTCGCAAGACAAAGGACACAAGATTTATACTGGTTCGGGCCACTTTTGTGGTGTAGTGCCCTACTCCAGTGTGGCGTGGTGGATTGCCTCTTGTGGTGAGGATGAACAGTACAAGGGGAAGAACAGCCTCCTGAGGAGAGGTGTTCTTGTGCTCTGTGAACTTGTGGTTGTTCTGGTCTCTCTCGATCTGCCCCCCTAGCTATGGTGGTGGCTAGTCCTATTTATAGAGGCCCTGGTCCTCTCCCCAAATATTGAGCGGGAAGGGAGCCAACAACGGCCAATTTGGAAGGGGACAGCTAGTGCAGCTTATCCTTACAAAAGTGGTCTTCGCCTGCAAAAGGCTCTAGTGGTGACGCAGCCTTGGGCTCCATGGTGACCTCCGTCTTGCCGTCCTGCTGATCTTGGTCTCGTCGCACCAATATGGAAACCTTTACTTGATTCCTCGGTACTCCGCACCTGTGTTTGCCGCCTTAGCACCAAAGAGGAAACAAGGACGCTGTGCGCGTTGGCGCCCGCCTGGTATTGATCGTCATGGCTCACGTCACGAGAACCTCATGAGGTTTGCCTTGCCTTGATCTCTCTATGCCTCGCGAGCCTGCCTGGCGAGGTTGCTCCTGATAAGGTCTTGCGCCATCCACCTCGCGAGGCTTGGCCCCTTGCGAAGGTCTTGAATGCCTTGTTGATGAAGATGGGCCGTACAGGCAGGCAAGTCTGGGGACCCCCGTTCCCAGAACGCCCACAACATAATCTTTTCTATATTTGCTTTGTTGAATTTGCGGTTGCATCATCGTGTCAAGTTGATGGTCTTAGCGTCTAGTCCTTTAGAGTTTCGAGTTCTATTCACAGGTTGTCACGTCATCACTGCCATATATTACCACCGCATCATCATCATCGTTGCTGCCATATACCACCACCACACTAACTTCATCGTCGCTGCCATATACCACCACCACATATTCACCACCAATCCGAGTCCATATACGCCACCACATATCCGCCGTCATCACGCCAATTTGAGTCCACCTGCAACATATATCCGCCACCAGTCTGAGTTCCACAAGATTCATCTCCGCCACCAGTCCGAGTTCCACCAGATTCATCTCCGCCACCACTCCTAGTCTAAGTCCAGTATTTTGTTACTCTGTTTTCGATTTCGAAATCACGCCATACTCCGAGTCGTGCCAAAGTAGGACTCCCTAACTATCGTGCTACCCGCAGTTGAAAAGTAGTTCCAGTTTAAAAAACAAAGTCTGGAAAATTCCGGCTAGGCAATTTTTAGACCATTGGTAGACTTTTTCGAAAACAATTGTTGTGGAGCAAAAAAAAGTGCAAAAAAGTGAAAAAAAGGAAAAATAAATCAGAGCGTGCTCCTCCCTTATTTACGTGCAGCGTCGTGATTTTGTTAGAGTTCTAGGCTCGCGTCTCTAGCATGGTCTAGCCTACGACCAGCACAATACCGTCGTTGAGCGTTTATTCAACTTTGCATCTCTGAATTGATTATTGTTGACCCTTTTTGCTACCATATTATAAGCCTTCCCATCTCCACATACATCTACGTCGTGAGTTTAATTCTCCTTGGTAATCGCTCTATCCAAGTTTTGAGTGTTTTGACTACGACGTTGCCGATCACCGCCTGCTGCTGGGTAAGAACTGGTAAGAATTTTAGATTTTCTTGACAGATTTGTGACACCCCACCACCACCATTTTCTAGTAGTCTGTAGGATCATATTCTTGTGTGTTTCTATTGCTGCTAGCCATGGCAGGATCATACGTCGATGAGACTGACTGGGAGAACATGACGAATAAGGAGTTGCATGATAAATTTCAGCAAATGATGACTGAACAGGTGCAAGATGTGCTGAATTTTTTTGAAGAGGCCATGGATAATATAACTGGCTTTGAGAGGCGTTCGAAACAAAGCTTGATAACCAATTTAATGAACTGCTTGCGCATCTTCCACAACCACCACCGGCTGCACCTGCCGCGCCTCTACAACAACAACAACAACAACAACAACAACAACAACAACAACAACAACAACAACAACAACAACAACAACAACAACAACAACAACAACAACAACAACAACAACAACAACAACAACAACAACAACAACAACAACAACAACAACAACAACAACAACAACAACAACAACAACAACAACAACAACAACAACAACGACGACGACGACGACGACGACGACGACGACTACCTCCACATCGTGAAACAGCCCTCTGTCGAGCGAGCCGTGTCCCTCTTGAGCCTGGCCAAACTGTTGGTGCTGCTATGGATACTTCTGTGGCTCCTGTTGCTGATGTGGAGGAGGATGGTTATGCAGGAGATTACGAGGATGAGGTTGACCAAAATCAGAATTACGTGCAACCACCAGCACCACAACCACCAGGTCATCCACATGCAAATAATGGCAATGGTAGGGCTCCCCCTCAGGTTCGAGATCATGACCATCTCCCTAAACTGAAAATGAATATCCCACCATTTGAGGGTAGATATGTGTAATGCCCTCGATGCTGCTATATCTCCCACGTGTCGAAGCACGACTTAGAGGCATAACCGCATTGAAATCAATGTCGCAAGTGAGGTAATCTTCACAACAACCCATGTAATACAATAAGGGAATAAGAGTAACATAGTTGGCTTACACTTGCCACGTCACACAATGCATAAATAACATTACATTCATCCAAATACACTCAAGGTCCGACTACGGAACCAAAATGAAGATAAACCCCAAATGCAACATAGTCCCCGATCGCCCCAACTGGGCACCACTACTAATCATCTGGGAAAGACACATAGTAATGACGAGATTCTTCATCGAACCCCCACTTGAGTTCAGTCATATCATCTGGAGCGGAATCATCGGTCCCTGCATCTGGTTTTGGAATGAATCTGTGAGTCACGGGGACTCATCATTCTCGCACCCTCGCGATCAAGACTATTTAAGCTTATAGGTAAGGTAAATGTATGATGTGGAGCTGCAGCAAGCGACTAGCATATGTGGTGGCTAACATACGCAAAAGAGAGCGAGAAGAGAAGGCAAAAGCACGATCGAACAACTATGATCAAGAAGTGATCCTAGAACAACCTACGTCAAGCATTACTCCAACACTGTGTTCACTTCCCGGACTCTGCCGAGAAGAGACCATCACGGTTACACACGCGGTTCATGCATTTTAATTAAGTTAAGTTTCAAGTTTTCTACAACCGGACATTAACAAATTCCCAACTGCCCATTACCGTGGGCACGACTTTCGAAAGTTCAAATCCCTGCAGGGGAGTCCCAACTTAGCCCATCACAAGCTCTCATGGTCAACGAAGGATATTCCTTCTCCCAAGACAATCCGATCAGACTCGCCATCCCGGTTACAAGACATCCTCGACAATGGTAAAACAAGTCCAGCAACACCGCCCGAATGTGCCGACAAATCCCGATAGGAGCTGCACATATCTCGTTCTCAGGGCACACTCAGATGAGACATCCTACGAGTAAAACCAACCCTCAAGTTGCCCCGAGGAGGCCCCGTAGTCTACTCAGTCGGACCAACACTCAGAGGAGCACTAGCCCAGGGGGGTTTAAATAAAGATGACCCTTGGGCTCCAAAAACCCAAGGGAAAAAGAGGCTAGGTGGTGAATGGTAAAACCAATGTTGGGCATTGCTGGAGGAGTTTTACTCAAGGCAAACTATCAAGGGGTTCCCATTGTAAACCAACCGTGTAAGGAACACAAAATCCGGGAACATAACACCGATATGACGGAAACTAGGGCGGCAAGAGTGGAACAAAACACACGGCATAAGGCCGAGCCTTCCACCCTTTACCAAGTATATAGGTGCATTTAGATAAACGAGATAATATTATGATATCCCAACAATAAACAAGTTCCAACAAGGAACGATCTCCAAACTTCACCTGCAACTAGCAACGCTATAAGAGGGGCTGAGCAAAGCGGTAACATAGCCAAACAACGGTTTGCTAGGACAAGGTGGGTTAGAGGTTTGATATAGCAATATGGGAGGCACGATAAGCAAGTGGTAGGTATCGTAGCATAGGCATAACAAAAGAGCGAGCATCTAGCAAGCAAAGATAGAAGTGATTTCGAGGGAATGGTCATTTTGCCTGCAAAGTTCTCAGAGTTGCCTTGAACCTCGTAAGCATACTTGACGGGCTCCTTGTTCACGTACTCGTCTCCCGGCTCTACCCAAGCAAGAACAACAAACAAAAGGAACATAATCAACCACCACGTGCAATGGTCAAGCAACATGATGCAAACATGGTACGATATGCGGGATGTGGTATGTGATGCATATGCATGATTTGGAAAGGAATGATAGAACCAGGCCTCTACATGGAAATACAAGAGTTCCACTAGAAAGGGGAGGTGATTTCAGTCAAAATCGATATAAAGATCACAGGAATCGGACGCACGGTTTGGAAATGACAAGCAAAACAAATATGGCACCGGTCTGCGATAATCAGCACGAGACCACCTAAATGCATCAAGAACAACATGCTACAACACTCCAACATGACAACAAAATACATGGCAGGGATGCACTCATCATGCTTGACAAAAGATGAACACTGAGGTACGGCTAATTCACTCATTAACAGGTTCAAACAAGCATGACAAAAATGCAAAAGATTACTGGTTTCAGACTTGGTGAAATTAAGAGCATGTCAAGAATTTATCATCAGGAAGCAATGTTTAGAGCACGATAACTACATGCTACAGGAACATATCATGGCAAAGCAAGGCATGGCATGAAGCTACTAAAAGCATACAACAAAATTCCCTTAGTGACCATGATCCAAAAGGGATCAGAAAGTACAATTGCAAGCATGTGAACATAGCAAGAACATAAACAGATTTAGACTTAGTGAAAAACTGGAGCATGGCAAAACAGTTAACAAGTACGCATGTTTACGAGCTCGATGCACTCACTACGAGGCATTGCATGACAAACTAAGCATACACCCAGCACATAGACATGGCATAGAAGCTAGACATGGCAAGAACAACAACATAGCATGCACGGATCAACAACAACAAGCTTGGAAAAATTGCAAAACATGTTAACAATCTGCAAGGAACATTTTATAGTAAAAGTAGAGCTTGATTGACTGAAGCTAGGTTGCTCCATAAATTCAAACGAAGACATGGATGGATAGAGCACCACAATATCTACAAAACATCCTTACTGATCATGCCCAAAAGATGCACGAATCACTAGGAAACAACATGAACATATGGCATAAAAACAATAACAGGACAAGGACTTAGTGAAATTCTAAGTTCCTGAAATCAGCATCATTGAGGTAAGCTACTTTGCATGCTTGTGCTAGTCACCACGAAGATCATAAAAATACATGGCATACACCCCTGTAAAGATGGCATGGCATTCTACAAAACACATGTAGGGCTCAGGATCATAGCATGCACACATTAATCATGACAAAAATGACAAAAGTGCATTTGCTGAAACAGATCTGAAACTATCATCACATAGCCCTCTTCCAACAGCATTTCGGGCATCAAGATGAGCTCAAATGACAATGATGCAATGAGATTAATGATGTACACATCGAGACGAACATTTTGATATGCTACACGCACAAATAGGAGCTACGATGAGGAAGTTATGGCATGTCAAAGTATGCACAAAAGTTAGGGTTAGGGACGAAAAAGTCAACCGAGAAGTCTCCAGATCCAGATCGGCCGGGGGCACTATAGCTGCGCGGGTTTCGAGGATCGCCGGAATCCTCGAGGTCGCCGGAGTTTGAGGTCGAGGAGGACGGGGAGGACGCCGGCGACGAGGGGAAGACCGGAGCGACGCGGGAGGAGGTCGGCGGAGGTGGCCGGAGCGGGGCGGTGCCGGTGCGGGGCGGCGCCGGTCGCTGGCGTGGGTGTAGTCGATGGTCGCCGGACGGTGAGGGGCGGCGGAGACGAGGCGGCGGGGCAGCGAAGGCGGCGATGGAGGCGCGGGCGTCGGGCGCCTCGGCCCGGATCGGCAGCGGGGAGGGCCGGAGACTGGCTCTCAGGCCCGCGGCGGCGAAGTGGGGTGACTGCTCCATGTGGCGGCCGGTGAGAGGCTGGCGGCGGTGGCGGACGTTGTTCGGCGCGGGCCGGACACGTCCGGTGCGCGGAGGAGCGAAAAAATTAGGGTTAGGGTAGGGGAAGATCCGAAATTTTTGGGGGAGGTCTAGTTTTATAGGTAGAGGGAGCTAGGAAGCTCCAAATGAGGTGCGGTTTGCGGCCACGCAATCGTGATCGAACGGCCTAGGTGATAGAGAGGTTTTTTGTGGGTTTTGGTCTACTTTGGAATGGTGTGGGACTGCAACACACACGAGGCCTTTTCGGTCCCTCGGTTAACTGTTGGAGTATCAAACGAAGTCCAAATGGCACGAAACTTGATAGGCGGTCTACCGGTAGTAAACTAAGGAAGCATGGCAAGTCTCGGTCCAATCTGAAAACGTTTAACATCCGCACACGAAAAGAGGTAGAAAGGGACACCGGGTGACATAGGAGCGCCGGAATGCAAAACGGACAACGGGGAAAATGCTCGAATGCATGAGACGAACACGTATGCAAATGCAATGCACATGATGACATGATATGAGATGCATGACAAAGACAAAAAACACGGAGACAAAAACCCAACAACGAGGAAATATCATAACTTAGTGCCAGAAACGGCAAGAGTTGGAATACAAATAAGGTAAATTACATCCGGGGTGTTACAACACTCCACCACTATGAAAGGATCTCGCCCCAAGATCTAGGACTGGAAAAACTCTAGGTACTCAGAACGGAGGTGATCCTCGCGTTCCCAGGTGGCTTCTCGGTCGGAATGATGTGACCACTTGAATTTTAGGAATTTGACAGACTTGTTGCGAGTCTTGCGCTCAGTTTCTTCAAGAATAGCAACGGGATGCTCATGATAAGACAGGTCTTGTTGGAGATCAATGTCTTCAAAGTTGACGGTGCGGTCAGGAGTCTTGAAACACTTGCGGAGCTGAGAGACATGAAACACATCGTGCACGTTTGCAAAGTTGGATGGAAGCTCAAGTTGATAGGAGAGATCGCCTCTCTTGCTTAAGATCTTGAAAGGACCCACGTATCTAGGGGCAAGCTTCCCTTTGATATCGAAGCGACGAGCACCTTTCATTGGAGAGACGCGGAGGTAGACATGGTCTCCGATCTCGAAAGCCAAGTCACGATGCTTACAATCATAGTAACTCTTCTGGCGGGATTGCACGGCTTTGAGATTATCATGAATGACGAGTACCTTTCATTGCCAAGAAGTTGATGTTCACCAGTCTCTGACCAGTTAAGAGGAGTACGGCACTTCCTGCCATAGAGAATTTCGAATGGGGCCTTGCCCGAACTCGCTTGGAAGTTGTTGTTGTAGGAGAACTCGGCATATGGAAGACAATCTTCCCACTTCATACCGAAGGATATGACGCAAGCCCTGAGCATATCTTCAAGAATTTTATTAACTCGCTCGACTTGGCCACTAGTTTGAGGATGAAAAGTTGTGCTGCAGTGAATGTTGGTGCCCATGGCCTTCTAAAAAGAATCCCAGAACTTGGAGGTGAAAATGCTGCCACGATCTGAAGAAATCAACTGCGGAATGCCGTGCAGAGAGACAATCCGGGAGGTATATAGCTCTGCCAACTGAGCTGCCGTGATAGATTCTTTGATAGGAAGGAAATGAGCCACTTTAGTGAGTTTGTCGATGACAACGAAGATAGCATCATTGCCACGCTTGGACTTTGGAAACCCAGTCACGAAGTCCATCTCAATATGGTCAAAATTCCATTCTGGAATGGCAAGCGGTTGGAGGAGACCAGCTGGTCGTTGGTGTTCTGCCTTCACTCTTCTGTAGACATCACATTCATTCACGAACTGAGCAATCTCACGCTTCATTCGAGTCCACCAATACGACTACTTGAGGTCATGGTACATCTTTGTACTTCCAGGGTCAATAGAGAGGAGTGAATTGTGAGCCTCGTTCATAATGACTTTACGAAGGTCAGCTTTAGGCACAACAATGTGATCCTCGAAGAATAGAGTATCCTTGTCATCAAGATGATAGCACTTGTACTTGGGTTGACTCTTGGAAATCGCAATCTTCCCCTTCTTCACCATAGCATCAAGAAGTTGAGCCTCGCGAATCTGATCTTCCAAAGTAGGAGAGACTTGGAGGTTTGCGAGAAATCCTTGAGGAACAACTTGCAGATTGAGTTTGCGGAAAGCTTCACAAAGCTCGGGTTGGTAAGGCTTGATAATCAAACTGTTGCAGTAAGCCTTCCTGCTCAATGCATCAGCAATTACATTGGCCTTGCCTGGAGTATATTCGATACTCAGATTATACTCTTGAATCATTTCGACCCAACGAGTCTGCCTGAGGTTGAGATTAGGCTGAGTGAAGATGTACTTGAGACTCTTATGATCAGTGAAGATGTCCACTTTTCTTCCCAATAAGAGATGTCTCCAAGTTAAAAGAGCATGGACAACTGCCGCCAACTCGAGGTCATGAGTGGGGTAGTTCTTTTCGTTGGGCTTCAACTGGCGAGAGGTATAGGCCACAACTTTCTTCTCTTGCATCAACACTGCACCAAGACCTTGAAGGGAAGCATCACAGAAGACCTCGAACGGTTTGGATTCATCCAGAGGAGTCAGAACTGGAGCAGTGACTAACTTCTCCTTCAGGGTGTTGAAAGCGATGTCACATTCAGGAGACCAAACGTACTTCACATGCTTCTGGAGAAGGTTGGAAAGAGTCCCCGTGATCTTTGAGAAGTTCTCAATGAACCTTCGACAATAGCTTGCGAGACCAAGGAAGCTGCGGAGTTGCTTCACATTCTGAGGTGGTTCCCAATTCACAATTGCAGACACCTTCTCAGGATTAACCGCTATGCCCTTGGCAGAGATGATATGTCCAAGGTAGAGAACCTCATCGAGCCAAAACTCGCACTTTGAAAACTTGGCATAGAACTGATGTTCTCTGAGCTTATCCAGCACCAAACGCAAGTGCTTGGCATGATCCTCCTTGTTCTTGGAAAAGACCAAAATGTCATTGAGGTAGACCAAGAGGAAGTCATTTGTGTAGGGGTTGAAGATGAAGTTCATCATGCGAGAGAATCTTGGCAGAGCGTTGATGAGGCCGAAAGACATGACAGTGTATTCATATGAACCATAGCTTGTTCTGAAAGTTGTCTTGGGGATATCTTGTTCATGAATGCGAATCTGATGATAGCCCATACGGAGATCAAGCTTGGAGAATACTTGAGCACCTTTGAGTTGTTCAAATAGCTCATTGATGTTGGGAAGTGGGTACTTGTTCTTTATAGTCTTCTTGTTCAATGGACGGTAGTCGACACAGAGTCCGTCCGTTCCATCCTTCTTCTTCACAAAAAGAACTCCACAACCCCACGGAGAAGAACTAGGTCAGATGAGACCCATATGCTCTTGAATATCAAGTTGTTTCTTCAGCTCCTTCAACTCTTCAGGTCCAAGATTGCAAGGACGTTTGCAAACAGGTTCCGTGCCAGGCTCAAGATCGATGATGAATTCAACTAGCCGGTGCGGAGGCATTCCTGGAAGCTCTTCTGGAAAGACGTCTTGATATTCGCAAACGACTGGAATTTGAGAGATGGCATCCAGCTCACCCTTCTCACTGAGAGAAAACAGTCGAATGGTATCATCCCTTGCGGCAAAGACAATTACATCCTCAGACGAATGAGTCAATTGAATCTGCCTAGCAGCACAGTCAAGGTGAGCCTTGTGCTTAGAAAGCCAATCCATTCCAAGAATAAGATCAATATCCGAGTTACCAAGGACCACTGGAGAGGACAAAAACTTGTAGTCGCCCAATGTGATAGAGACATCGGGAGTAACCAAACTACAAGCAAAAGCTTGCCGAGAGAAACAACTTGCATGACTTTGGGCATAACCTCAGTATCAACATTGTGCTTTGATGCAAATGGGAATGACAAGAAAGAATGCGATGCACCAGTGTCAAAAAGTACTTTTGCGGGAACATTGTTAACAGGAAGGTTACCCATGATGACATCTGACGAGTCCTCTACCTGAGCTGCGTTCAACAAGTTGACCTTGGCGTACATGGGTGTAACGCCCTCGATGCGGCTATATCTCCCACGTGTCGAAGCACGACTTAGAGGCATATCCGCATTGAAAGCAATGTCGCAAGTGAGGTAATCTTCACACAACCCATGTAATACATAAGGGAAAGAGATACATAGTTGCTTACAGTCGCCACTTCACACAAATACATGAATATAACATTACATCATCCAGAAACTATCAAGGTTCGACTACGGAACCAAAATAAAAGAAGGCTACCCCAAATGCTACACAGATCCCTGATCGTACCAACTGGGCTCCACTACTGATCAACTGAAACGTAACAACACTACGAACAAGGTCTTCATCAAGCTCCTTCATGAGCTCGGTTGTGTCATCTGCATGGTTTCATCGGCACCTGCAAACTGGTTTTGGAAGTATCTGTGAGTCACGGGGACTCAGCAATCTCACACCCTCACGATCAATACTATTTAAGCTTATGGGTAAGGTAAAGGTAGGAGGTGGAGCTGCATCAAGCGACTAGCAGATTTGGTGGCTAACATATACGCAAAAGAGAGCGAGAAGAGAAGGCAAAGGCACGGTCGAACAGCTATGATCAAGAAGTGATCCTAGAACAACCTACGTCAAGCATTACTCCAACACCGTGTTCACTTCCCGGACTCCGCTGAGAAGAGACCATCACGGTTACACACGCGGTTGATGCATTTTAATTAAGTTAAGTTTCAGGTTTTCTACAATCGGACATTAACAAATTCCCATCTGCCCATAACCACGAGCACGGCTTTCAAAAGTTCAAATCCCTACAGGGGTGTCCCAACTTAGCCCATCACAAGCTCTCACGGTCAACGAAGGATATTCCTTCTCCCAAGACAATCCGATCAGGCTCGGCATCCCGGTTACAAGACATTTCAACAATGGTAAAACAAGACCATCAAAGCCACCCAGATGTGCCGACAAATCCCGATAGGAGCTGCACATATCTTGTTCTCAGGGCACATCGGATGAGCCAGATGTCGGGGGCCAGCCAAGAATTGCCCCTGGTAGCTCCGGACATCGCTAAATTTGGACCAACACTCAGAGGAGCACTGGCTCGGGGGTTTAAATAAAGATGACCCTTGGGCAGGCCTACCCAGGGGAAAGAAAAAGTCTAGGTGGCAAATGGTAAAACCAATGTTGGGCATTGCTGGAGGAGTTTTATTCAAGGCGAACTGTCAAGGGGTTCCCATTATAACCCAACCGTGTAAGGAACGCAAAATCCGGGAACATAACACCGATATGACGGTAACTAGGGCGGCAAGAGTAGAACAAAACACCAGGCATAAGGCTGAGCCTTCCACCCTTTACCAAATATATAGATGCATTAAATTAAATGAGAGATACTGTGATATCCCAACAAATATCAAGTTCCAACAAGGAACAAACTCCAATCTTCACCTGCAACTAACAACACTATAAGAGGGGCTGAGCAAAGCGGTAACATAGCCAAACAACGGTTTGCTAGGACAAGGTGGGTTAGAGGTTTGACATGGAAATATGGGAGGCGAGACATAGCAAGTGGTAGGAATCGCGGCATATGCATAGCAATAGAGCAAACAACTAGCAAGCAAAGATAGAAGTGATTTCTAGTGTATGGTCATCTTGCCTGAGATCCCGCAAGGAAGAAGAACGAGTCCATGAAGAAGACAAACGGACGTAGTCGAACGGATCCTCACAAACGCGACGTTATCGGAACCAAGCCGAAGAAGCAACACCGGAAAGGAGCAAACAACATAGTAAACAACCACCACATAAACACGGCATGATGCACAACCAAGTATGATGCATGTCCGGTTTAATGAAGCATGGCATGGCAAAGTGCAACAAACAACACTACAAATTAAGTGAAACTGAATATGCAACGAGTTGCATATTGACGAAGCACCACATTCATTTATTTAGTTCGATCTCGTTTATGTACCCAACAATATTAAATGTTGATAAACATGGCAAGAGGGTGAAGCAAATGAAAACTAGATATCTAGGCAAGTTTAAATGAGGCCGGAAGCAACGAACAACAATTCCGGTAAATCCCCATATGCATATATTAGGTTTGGTACTGTTCTGCCCTAAACACAATTTTAGGGTTCTTAAACATGCAAAGAAAGGTCACCATGTTAAACTAGGCATTTTTCTACCCCATTTACATATAAAGTTTGTTAAATTTGGAGCTACGGTTATTTAGTTATGAATTAAATAATTTTAACATGTCATAGGAGCAAATTTAACCAAACAGCATTTTAAATATTTTAAACATGGGTGAAAGTGACATATTATGAAACTAGATATAATTTTAAGCATTTTTCATATATAAAGTTTTTACATGTGATGCCTAGTTATTAAGTTATTATATGCATGAACTATGAGGGGTTTTCTGCAAAACAGCATTCCGTGGAAAATTAGACAAATCGCAGAGCCTAAAAAAATAGACTCTGGGCCGAAACTGCTGGCCCAACAACAGGAAGAAAGAAAAAAAAAGATGGGGCGCTGGGGAGCTGCTCACATCGGCCTTGACTGGGCCGGCTTGGATCTGGAAGGGAGCAGGCCGGACCTTAGGCGCTGCGGCTAGAGAGGCGTTGGGCCTACGTGCGGTGCTGGATGGGAGGTTGGGCTTACGACGGGGTGAGGTTGGTCCACGCGCTGACCCACGGTCAACACGACCAGGAGAGTGAGCGAGCGGGAGGCTTGGCGCTGCGTGCGTCTCCAGGAAGAACAAGGTCGCGGCCCCGGTGCTGCAGGGATGCAGGCGAGATGGAGGGAGGCAGACTACGCGGATCCGGCGGGGACATGCTGGAACTGGCCGGATCCAGCAGCGGGGGTGATGAACGGGCGGTGGCCATAGCGGTTGAGGTCAACGGGAGGCGCGACCATGGCTTCAGGCTCCATGGTTCCTGTAGGGGACTCGGGAACGGCGGCAGACTTGGCGCGACGCAGAATCTTGGCGGAAGACGACGAGCGGCGCTGGGCGTTCGGATCCACGGAATCGAGACGAGGCAAGGGGTCGTCCTCGTCCTCGAGTTCTCACAGGAACAGGGGAGGCGGAGGCGGGATGCAGGGGAGCAGCGGCGGCGAACTTGGCGCTCGGGGGATGAGGAGGTCAGGGCGCCGGCGGGCAGCGTGGTGGGGCTTGCTCCGGTGAGAACGAGGTGGAAGCAGGGTCGGGCGACGCTCGGGACTGCTGCTGCTTTGGTGGCCGGCGGCCATGGCTCCCTGCGAGGACAACGGGACAAGGAGAGCGATTCAGAGAGAGAGAGCAGCGGGTAAGGAGGAGAAGGAGGGCACGACCTGGTTGTGCGGGATGGAAGCGCACGGGAGGAGGTGAGATGTGGCCAGCGGGCGGAGGAGACTACGCCGAGCGCTGGTCAGGGAGCTTCTGCTCCGGCGAAGATCCGGTAGGGCTCGGTCCGGGCGTGCTGCTGGCCTCGATCCGAACAGATCAAGAGCAGGGGATCATGGGTTAGATGTTGATAAGTGGGGATGGATCCCGAGGGGGATAATGGTTGGCGGCTCGATGGGACAAATCCCTAGAATTTAGGGTTAGGCAGTTTATATAGCAGCAGGTGGATCAGGTTATGGGTGATCTAGTCCCTCTGATTGAAATCAGACGGCTCAGAAAGAATAGGCTAGGGAGTCCAAATAATAAAATGGTGATATTTTGTAGATGTTTTGGGATGATCCGGATCCAACGGTGACAACTGTCCGGGTCGGGTCTGGGGAAGTTTCGGACACGCACGCGAGGGGTCGGTTAAAACTTGTGGGCTGTGCAGAAGGGCTCGAGCTAAGGAAAGAGAAGAGAGGGAGGCCCGACGACTGTTTCCGGAGACCGAAAACATCCGACGTTAGACCGGCTATACTGTCGCTATAGTTATCCGTTAGGGCATCAAACAAACTCCGAATGTGATGAAACTTGGCAGGAGGCCTACTAACAAAAAAACAACACCGCACGCCAACTCTCATCCCATTCCGAGAACATTTTCTGGCCACTTATAAAATACTATCTCGGACATGCCGCAGGCACGTGCAAGTGTGTCTGGGCTTAGAACGGGCAACTTAGAGAACGAGGAGACCGATACAGTTGCATGTTTTGAAAACATGATGATGCAATGCACATGATGACATGACAAGATGCAACACGCAAACAAATGACATGGCAACGACGGCGACTAAGTGGAAGACACCTGGCGCATCGGCCTCGGGGCGTCACATTGGGGTTATGCTTGACCACTGCGGTACTAGCAGATCTCACAGGAGGAGGAGGAGGAAGACGCCTCTAATTGAAGCATTTGTTGGCATAGTGACCCTTCTGTTGGCACTTGTAGCACGTGACCTCCGAGAGCGGACGGTGATACAGAGCACATGATCTTGGAGCTTGAGACGAAGTCTTGTTCTGAAAGCCTGGGTTGGGTGGGTGGGAAGATCTATTGCCACCTTTGCTCTTCTGGTGATAAGGCTGACGGAACGGAGGAGGAGGCAGCCAATACTTTTGCTGCTTAGACACTTGAGTTGAGGAAGAAGGAGTTGCATCTCTGACTCGCTTCTTGGAAGCATCGCACTTGAGTTGAGCAGTCTCTTGCTTCATTGCCATATTGTAAAACTCATCGTACTTCTTAAGCTCAAAAAGGACGAGAGCTAGTTGGAGATCTTCTCTGAGGCCACCCCTGAACTGATAAATCATGCTCTTCTCGTCAGGGACGTCTTGCTTAGCGAAACGAGCGAGCCTCTGGAACAGAATGTTATACTGGTAAGCAGACAAGCTGCCTTGCTTCAGGTTGCGGAATTCCTCACGATTGCTTTCAACAACACTCTGAGGAATGTGATGAGCTTTGAAGTCTTGACAGAATTCATCCCAGGTAATCACACGACCTCCTCTGGAATCTTTGTATTGCTGAAACCATTCTGCAGTTTGTTCTTTGAGTTGGAAGGAGGCAAACTTGACAAAGTCCTCAGGCATGACGTTGCTGCACTCAAAATGCTTGCAGATATCCACGAGCCAATCATCAGCGTCTGAGGCCTCGACACAGTTGCTGAAGGTCTTTGGCTGATTAGCGAGGAACTGGTTGAGTGTAGAAAACTGATTCTGATTGTTGCCATGGCCATGATTCCCTTGGTTGCACTCTTGCAAGAGCTGCATGATCAGCTGCATGTTTGCATTGGTAGCGGCCATCACAGCTTGCCATGCCTCCAGAGGTGGAGGTGGTGGTGGCGGATCCTAATTCTGATTCTGACCCTTAGCAGGAGCCATCCTGAAGAGGGTGACATCCGTTAGCATCTTAACAGAAAAATATTTAAGCTGAATCAAATGGATCGAAGTTGCACATATAGTCTTCACATCCGAAAAAATGAACGAATTCATTCCAATCGAAATGGTCACATTTCCATAATTGGGAATCCACTTAGATAGAGGTAGAATAATAAAACAACAAGGTACGGACAAGAGAAAATACTTGGTGAGGATTACCCAATCCCAAACCAAATATCCACGGAAGAAATACTAGAGCTACATGAATTCCCACCTATGAAACTCCCGAACCTATCCGGTTATGCAATCAGGTGTTGGGGATATAGGGGAAGCATAATTTCTCACCCAAAGCTAGGAAATCCTACATCCAGCTGTATCCATCCTTCAACACATAACCATGAAACCTTCAGAAATCATTTACCTCAACCTTCAAAAAGCATCCATTATACGAGTTATGGCAATACTCCCGAACTCCCGCCCCAGTACTGGGTGGCGTCGAGGTTATCTCACCAACAACTGCATAAAAGAGATTTTTGATGTCGGCGAAACTCAGGTATTCCAGAATCTCACCGATAAAATTGTGACGACAACACCTCGGAGCTCAACTCCCCGGGATACTGCCACAACCCCTAAATGTCAGGAGGCACCAAGAACAATGTTCTCATCACAAAACCATCGGAATCATTCCAAGATACCCATGTGATCCTAATTTTTTTTTGTGAAATTTGAGAAGAGAAGAGTCAAAGCTCTACGTTAGGATACCTCACCAGAGCGACGAAGGTACTGAGGAGTAAAAAGAAGTCCTACTCTCCGATATATATAATTCCTAAATGACTCAAAACATTTTTCTAGACTCAACAATGCCAACGATTCGATCAAGCAGGGGGCTCCTAAGGTCGGGGAAGGCTCTGATTACCAACTTGTAACGCCCTCGATGCGGCTATATCTCCCACGTGTCGAAGCACGACTTAGAGGCATAACCGCGTTGAAAGCAATGTCGCAAGTGAGGTAATCTTCACAACAACCCATGTAATACAATAAGGAAATAAGAGTAACATAGTTGGCTTACACTCGCCACGTCACACAATGCATAAATAACACTACATTCATCCAAATACACTCAACGTCCGACTACGGAACCAAAATGAAGATAAACCCCAAATGCAACATAGTCCCCGATCGCCCCAACTGGGCACCACTACTGATCATCTCGGAAAGACACTTAGTAACGACGAGGGTCTTCATCGAACTCCCACTTGTGCTTGGTCATATCATCTGGAGAGGAATCATCGGTCCCTGCATCCGGTTTTGGAAGGAATCTGTGAGTCACGGGGACTCAGCAATCTCGCACCCTCGCGATCAAGACTATTTAACCTTATAGGTAAGGTAAAGGTATGATGTGGAGCTGCAGCAAGTGACTAGCATATATGGTGGCTAACATACGCTAAAGAGAGCGAGAAGAAAAGGCAAAAGCACGGTCGAACAACTATGATCAAGAAGTGATCCTAGAACAACCTACGTCAAGCATTACTCCAACACCGTGTTCACTTCGTGGACTCCGCCGAGAAGAGACCATCATGGTTACACACGCGGTTCGTGCATTTTAATTAAGTTAAGTTTCAGGTTTTCTACAACCGGACATTAACAAATTCCCATCTGCCCATAACCGCGGGCACGACTTTCGAAAGTTCAAATCCCTGCTGGGGAGTCCCAACTTAGCCCATCACAAGCTCTCACGGTCAAGGAGGGATATTCCTTCTCCCAAGACAATCCGATTAGACTCGGCATCCCGGTTACAAGACATCCTCGACAATGGTAAAACAAGTCCAGCAACACCGCCCAAATGTGCCGACAAATCCCGATAGGAGCTGCACATATCTCGTTCTCAGGGAACACTCAGATGAGACATCCTACGAGTAAAACCAACCCTCAAGTTGCCTCGAGGTGGCCCCGTAGTCTACTCGGTCGGACCAACACTCAGAGGAGCACTGGCCCAGGGGGTTTAAATAAAGATGACCCTTGGGCTCCAGAAACCCAAGGGAAAAAGAGGCTAGGTGGCGAATGGTAAAACAAATGTTGGGCATTGCTGGAGGAGTTTTATTCAAAGCAAACTGTCAAGGGGTTCCCATTATAACCCAACCGTGAAAGGAACGCAAAATCCGGGAACATAACACCTATATGACGGAAACTAGGGCGGAAAGAGTGGAACAAGACACCAGGCATAAGGCTGAGCCTTCCACCCTTTACCAAGTATATAGGTGCATTAAGATAAACGAGATAATATTATGATATCCCAACAATAAACAAGTTCCAACAAGGAATGATATCCAAACTTCACCTGCAACTAGCAACGCTATAAGAGGGGCTGAGCAAAGCGGTAACATAGCCAAACAACGGTTTTCTAGGACAAGGTGGGTTAGAGGTTTTACATAGCAATATGGAGGCATGATAAGCAAGTGGTAGGTATCATAGCATAGGCATAACAAAAGAGCGAGCATCTAGCGAGCAAAGATAGAAGTGATTTTGAGGGTATGGTCATCTTGCCTGCAAAGTTCTCAGAGTTTCATTGAACCTAGTAAGCATTCTCGACGGGCTCCTCATTCACGTACTCGTCTCCCGGCTCTACCCAAGCAAGAACAACAAACAAAAGGAACACAATCAACCATGTGCAATGCTCAAGCAACATGATGCAAACATGGTATGATATGCGGGATGCGGTATGTGATGCATATGCATGATTTGGAAAGGAATGATAGAACCTAGCCTCAACTTGGAAATCCAAGAGTGACACTGGAAAGGGGAGGTGATTTCGGTCGAAATCAATATAAAGATCACCGGAATCGGATGCACAGTTTGGAAATGACAAGCAAAACAAATATGGCACCGGTCTGCGATAATCAGCACGAGACCACATAAATACATCAAGAACAACATGCTAAAGCACTCCAACATGACAACAAAATACATGGCAGGGATGCACTCATGATGCTTGACAAAAGATGAACACTGATCTACGGCTAATTCACACAATAACAGGTTCAAACAAGCATGGCAAACATGCAAAAGATTACTGGTTTCAGACTTAGTGAAATTAACAGCATGTCAGGAATTTATCATCAGGAAGCAATGTTTAGAGCATGATAACTACATGCTACAGGAAGATATCATGGCAAAGCAAGGCATGGCATGAAGCTACTCAAAGCATACAACAAAATTCCCTTAGTGACCATGATCCAAAAGGGATCAGAAAGTACAATTGCAAGCATGTGAACATAGCAAAAACATAAACAGATTCAGACTTAGTGAAAAACTGGAGCATGGCAAAACAGTTAACAAGTAGGCATGTTTATGAGCTCGATGCACTCACTACGAGGCATTGCATGCCAAACTAAGCATACACCCAACAAATAGACATGACATAGAAGCTAGACATCGCAAAAACAACAACATAGCATGCACGGATCAACAACAACAAGCTTGGCAAAATTGCAAAACATGTTAACAATCTGCCAGGAACATTTTATAGCAAAAGTAGAGCTCGATTGACTCAAGCTAACGTGCTCCATAAATGCAAACGAATAAATGGATTGACAGAGCACCACAATATCTACAAAACATCCTTACTGATCATGCCCAAAAGATGCACGGATCACTAGGAAACAACATGAACATATGGCATAAAAACAATAACAGGACAAGGACAGTGAAATTCTAAGTCCCTGAAATCAGCATCATTGAGGTAAGCTACTTTGCATGCTTATGCTACTCACCATGAAGATCACAAAAATACATGGCATACACCCTTGTAAATATGTAATGGCATTCTACAAAACACATGTAGGGCTCAGGATCATAGCATGCACACATTAATCATGGCAAAAATGACAAAAGTGCATTTGCTGAAATAGATCTGAAACTATCATCACATAGCCCTCTTCCAACAGCATTTCGGGCATTAAGATGAGCTCAAATGAGAATGATGCAATCAGATAAAATGATGTACACATCGAGACGAACATTTCCATAAGCTACACGCACAAATCGTAGCTATGATGAGGAAGCTATGGCATGTCAAAGTATGCACAAAAGTTAGGGTTAGGGACCAAAAAGTCAACCGAGAAAACTCCAGATCCAGATCGGCCGGGGGCACTGTAGCTACACGGGGTTCGAGGATCGCCGGAATCCTCGAGGTCGCTGGAGTTTGAGCTTGAGGAGGACAGGGAGGACACCGGCGATGAGGGGGAAGACTGGAGCGGCGCGGGAGGAGGTCGGCGGAGGTGGCCGGAGCGGGGCGGCGCCGGTCGCTGGCGTGGGTGCGGCCGGTGGTCGCCGGACGGCGAGGGGCGGTGGAGACGAGGCGGCGGGGAAGCGAAGGCGGCGATGGAGGTGCGGGCGTCGGGCGCCTCGGCCCGGATCGGCAGTGGGGAGGGCCAGAGACGGGCTCTCGGGCCCGCTGCGGCGAAGTGGGGCGACTTCTTCACGTGGCAGCCGATGAGAGGCTGGCAGTGGTGGTGGACGTTTTCCGGCGCGGGCCAGACACGTTCGGTGCTCGGAGGAGCGAAACAATTAGGGTTAGGGTAGGGGAAGATCCGAAATTTTCGGGGGAGGTCTAGTTTTATAGGTAGAGGGAGCTAGGAAGCTCCAAATGAGGTGCGGTTTGCGGCCACGCGATCATGATCAAATGGCCTAGGTGATGGAGGGTTTTTGGTGGGTTTTGGGCCACTTTGGAAGGGTGTTGGGATGCAACACACACGAGGCCTTTTCAGTTCGTCGATTAATCGTTGGAGTATCAAATGAAGTACAAATGGCACGAAACTTGACAGGCGGTCTACCGGTAGTAAACCAAGGCCGCATGGAAAGTCTCGGTCCAATCCGAAAACGTTTAACACCCTCACACGAAAAGAGGTAGAAAGGGACACCGGGTGACATAGGAGCGCCGGAATGCAAAACGGACAATGGGGAAAATGCTCGAATGCATGAGATGAACACGTATGCAAATGCAATGCACATGATGACATGATATGAGATGCATGACAAAGACAAAACAAACAGAGACAAAAACCCGACAACGAGGAAATATCATAACTTAGTGCCAGAAACGGTAAGAGTTGGAATAGAAATAAGGTAAATTACATCCGGGGTGTTACAATATGTTCCTGATATATATCTTACTTGGGAGTTAGAAACGAACAACGTTTTACATGTTTAGAATATCTCAAGGAGAGACGTGTTGCTGTTGCATGATACGTCTCCAACGTATCTATAATTTTTGATTGCTCCATGCTATATTATCTACTGTTTTGGACATTATTGGGCTTTATTATCTACTTTTCTATTATTTTTGGGACTAACCTATTAACCGGAGGCCCAGCCCAGAATTGCTATTTTTTGCCTGTTTTAGGGTTTCGAAGAAAAGGAATATCAAACGAGGTCCAAACGGAATGAAACCTTCGGGAACGCGATTTTCTTATCGAATACAACTCAAGAGACTGGGACCCTATGTGAAGACACGTAACAGGAAGCCATGAGGTAGGGGGGCGCACCTACCCCCCCAGGCGCGCCCTCCACCCTCGTGAACCCCCTGTTGCTCCACTGACATACTTCTTCCTCCTATATATACCCACGTACCCCCAAACGATCAGAGACGGAGCCAAAACCCTAATTCCACCGCCGTAACTTTCTGTATCCACGAGATCCCATCTTGGGGCCTGTTCCGGAGCTCCGCCGGAGGGGGCATCGATCACGGAGGGCTTCTACATCAACACCATAGCCCTTCTGATGAAGTGTGAGTAGTTTACCTCAGACCTACGGGTCCATATTTAGTAGCTAGATGGCTTCTTCTCTCTTTTTGGATCTCAACACAATGTTCTCCCCCTCTCTTGTGGAGATCTATTTGATGTAATCTTCTTTTTGCGGTGTGTTTGTTGAGACCGATGAATTGTGGGTTTATGATCAAGTCTATCTATGAATAATATTTGAATCTTCTCTGAATTCTTTTATGTATGATTGGTTATCTTTGCAAGCCTCTTCGAATCATCACGTTGGTTTGGCCTACTAGATTGATCTTTCTTGCAATGGGAGAAGTGCTTAGCTTTGGGTTCAATCTTGCGTTGTCCTTTCCCGGTGACAGTAAGGGCAGCAAGGCACGTATTGTATTGTTGCCATCGAGGATAACAAGATGGGGTTTTCTTCATATTGCATGAGTCTATCCCTGTACATCATGTCATCTAGCTTAAGGCGTTACTCTGTTTTTAACTTAATACTCTAGATGCATGCTGGATAGCGGTCGATGAGTGGAGTAATAGTAGTAGATGCAGGCAAGAGTCGGTCTACTTGTCTCGGACGTGATGCCTATATGTGACACCCAAAAAATTTAACCTTGTTTTACTAATTAAAATTTTGCTAGGAAAATTAAACTTTTCATTTTTCTGGGTTTTCTTTGATTTCAGTACCATCCTTTCTTGGATTTTTATGGAGTTTTATCCCAAGTGAAAGTTTCCAAATATATTACTGGACTTGTTTTCTCCCTCAAGAAAAACATTTCTCTTAAAAGTGGATTTAATTGCATAACTAATTCTCCCTGAGATTTATTCCTTGAAATGATTTTTTTTTAAGTTTCAAGACCCAATTTGCACTGCAACCTCTTGATATATTTATCTAAAATTCCAACCAAAATTTGGAGATGTCATGTCATGTTTTTGAATCACTTTTCTGGAAAAATATAATTCATTCACTTAATATTTTGAGCTCTACACCAAGTTTTAAAATCTGGTCCACTGAGCATTTTTACAGTGCAACCTAATTAAATATTTCTTTAAAGCCTCCACCAAAATTTTGGGATGTTAATGGAAGTATATTATTATACTTTATGCAAAAACCCTTTTATGTTCTTTGAAAAATTTGAGTGAATCAACCTCTTTTGCTTTCTGGTCCAGTTTGGCTTTTTCTACTGCAACCCTAGTTAAATTTGCTCTAGTACTCTTCAGCTTTCTCATGCTTATAGCCCATGCTACAAAACCCTTAAGTCCAGAAGAGTGGACCCATTGGAGAATTTTTAGTGCATGCAACCATGCGTTTTTCTTTCTGTCCAAAACTGATGTTTTGCAAAACTTGCACTAACAAGTTTCTGATTTTGTCAAACTAACCTCACCACCCTCTGTAGCAGCTAAAGAGACCCCAATCTGGAAATTTGGGCCACCCCAAGAATTTCCTAGATGTCTTTGGCATTTTGACAAACACCCTGTGTGCACAACCAGATTTGGCATGATTTCAAGTTTACATTGTGAACTTGATCCCCTGACCAAACCAGCTTGTCCCATGGACTTGACCTAGCCTATTGCCTCACCCTGCTAACTCCCTTGTGGTTTGGAGGCCCTAGCATGCCTTGGCATATTGTCGAGCACGTAGCGTGTGTGCTCTGGGCGCGCCCAGAGCGCGCGTTTTGCACGTGCGTGCGCTCGGGTCGCCGCATCGCGCCCCGACCCTTGTTCGCCTGCAGAGCCGCACCCCCGACCTCATCCGCTCGCAGGAACCAGCCAAGCCCCCCTGGCGCCCAACAGCGTCGCCGTCAGGTCGGCAACGGCGGCTAGCGGGCGGCCACAGCAGCTTCTGCCGTGGACGGCACTGCCCGAGCCACCAGCGCTCGCTAGCTGCCCCCTTGAACAGCTCAAGCTCATCCGCGGCCTTGTCCGCAAGCGCTCGTCGCCGCCACGTCCCCCTGCTGCAACAGAATGATGGTCGTCGGCGTTCTTATCCACGACCATCGTCGGAACCGACCCCGACCGCCTATTTAAGGAGCCCCGAGCCTCTCCGAAACCTCAGGCGACCTCAAGCCACCCCACCTAGCACCCCCGTAGCAGTCAATCGACCAGGGAAGGTCTTCTTCCCCATCTCCGGCCAGTACAGCCGCCGCCGCCCTCCGGTCCATTCAGTAGCAACCCGAGCCCCTCCCGTCCAACCAGTGCCACCATGCGATTCCCCTCGACCGTGCGGAGCTGCCCGACCCCTCAAACGCGATCAATACCCACCGTAGCCCAATTCCCCAATCATGCCCGAAGCTTCCTCCACCGCGGAGCTCGCCGCCGGCGGCTCCCTCTGTCCCCGTCGGCCAGTCGACCACCGGTAGGACCGCCTAGGAGTGGCGGATCCATCCCTGGCCTCGGATGCCCTCGAGGAGCCTCCGTTCGCCGGCGACGATCACCGGAATCCCGCCCCTGCTCGGGCAGAGGAAAAGGAGGGGGCGACTGGTCAAACCTGACCAGTGGGCCTCGTGGACCCACTGTCAGTGACCCACGCACTCGTCCACACTGGCGTAAGTGGAAGCGCAAACCCCTGAGTACGTCTCTGCTACTTCGAAGACGTATTCTGTGTGAAACGTTTTCTTTTTCCGTTTTAATTTAAAAATAGAATTTGACCAAAACTTTGACTTGCTATAACTTTTTAAATATAAGTCCAAATGAATTGATTCTTTTTCCTACCTCTCTCAAATTTCACCTAGTTTATTTTAAGTTTTATTTCAAAAATAATTAGGACAACTTTTTGTACTGTTTTTAAAGTATGTGTTGTTTGCATATTTTCGAAAATAGGAGTTTGGAGAGAGAGAAGAGAGCTATCAAAAAGTATTGGAGTGCACCTCACCTCTCCACACCTTGAAGGCAATCATTCTGAACCCTGGCATAATACTGCCGTGTGTGGTTTGACTTGGTTGCAACACCACCATGTCTCGAAATTTCCATTATTTATTAGGGTGATATGATCCTACTCGTAAGTTCATGTTAATGATATCGTGCTCTTGAACATTGATATGTTGTGATAGTGGTCACCCTCATATAGCCTTCATGCCTACCGGAAGGAAACCGGGAAAGCCTCTGTCTTTGGTAGAAACGATGCTTGTCTCCAGTTCATCGTCGAGACCGTTGTGTCCGGTATAGCATGATGAGGTATGCTGAGTGGTGATTCTGTCCGTTGGATTGAAATATATTGGTTATGCTAATCATGCAGGGAATACCTAAGCCTCCTGAGTCGACCATACATCGAGTCTTGTTCCGGTAACCCCCATACTTGTTTCGTACTACCACTTGTCCCTGCCATGGGTAGGGTACGGTTCAGTAAGTTGTCAACCCCTGTCTAGCACACACCGTACAGAGAGACCGCGATGAGGGTTCCATGGCCCTGGATTAAAGCATGTCATCCGGTCCGGGGGCATGGGTGTTTTCGGTTGTAGCCGAAGGGGTTAGGTCCCCCAGTTTGCGCACGGTATAAATTTTTGTGATCCCATGCTAAGTCGAGGTTGTAGCCTCCCCACTTAGAGTTTTGCTTAACAGGTGTCAAGGGTGATTCCAGACACCGGTGAGTTTGGCTAGTGTGTGCGGTTAGGGTGTTTTCAATTAAAAGACCGTAGACGGAATTAGTCCCGATGGACTAAAGGAATTCGTTACTCGTGGGTAAAGAGTACACCCTCTGCAGAGATATTAAACCTATTCGAATAGCCGTGTCCATGGTTAAGGACTACAGTCTGGGATGGGTCAAGTGTCGGTCTTAGTGTCGGTCTTCGGAGGAGAAACTATTAAACCAGAATATTGATCATGACTTGTGATGTATGATGATTATGATTATTATTATTATGGACTAACCATTTATGTTATTTGAATTATTGAGTATCCCTGGGACGGTTCTACCTCCTGGATATTCACTATGATTATTTTTATACATAAGCCCTTTATGTGGTGTCGCTCAGACGCCCGACTGTGGCATGTTTTGTTATTTCATTTATTTATAAGCCCTTTATGTGGTGTCGCACAGACGCCCGACTGTGGCATGTTTGTTATTTCGTTTAATTATAAGCCCTTTATGTGGTGTCGCTCAGACGCCCGACTGTGGCATGTTTTGTTATTTCATTTACTTATAAGCCCTTTATGTGGTGTCGCACAGACGCCCGACT
>NC_041382.1:352286017-352347534 GCF_002162155.2 Triticum dicoccoides | reverse complement strand
AATTATAAGCCCTTTATGTGGTGTCGCTCAGACGCTCGATTGTGGCATGTTTTGTTATTTCTTTTACTTATAAGCCCTTTATGTGGTGTCGCACAGACACCCGACTGTGGCATGTTTGTTATTTCGTTTAATTATAAGCCCTTTATGTGGTGTCGCTCAGACGCCCGACTGAGGCATGCTTCATATTATTATCCTTTCGAGGCGTCGCTTCAGACACCCGATCGGTGCTTTTCATTTCTACACCCTGTTTGTTTACTCATGTTTTATTTAAATGATCTACTTGCGTGCATCATGAACCTTATTTCATAACTGACGAAGTGATCATAGAATATTTTAAAGCATGATTATCAGTGACTATATTATACCTGTGTTCTTAATGTTTGTGAGTACATTCAAAGTACTCACTGGCTTGTCCCTGGCTATTGTCTTGGCCAGATTTCTTGCGTGGAGAGGAGCGTTGCAATGACAGCCTTGGAACCTACGCATTAGAGATAGCAGCCTCGCGAAGATAGGAGTTATCCTCGTCAGCTATTCCTGTGGGAAATGGAGTCCCATAGACGCTGATAACCCGCAAATCGCTTCCGCCTACAGCCACTAGCAAACCAATTGTTGTACTCATAGGCCAGAATGGTCTTGTACTACATATTTTGTATTTTGCGTGGAGTTTTTGTAACAAGTTGGTGTCTCATCAGCTAACAGTAATCCTGGGGCTGGTGAGCACAAGGGCCGCTTTTTTGGGAAATTAATATCCCGAAAACCCGGTCCTGACAAACTTGGTATTAGAGCCAGGCTGACAATTGGCTAATCCTATCTTAGCCAGGTCGATAAACCTAGGTAAACTAACCCACCAGACCCTAACCAAACCCCGGCCAAGCTTCCCATGCAAGATAGCCACACAGTGATCCGGACACCTTTTTGGTAGTCGGTGCCCAACCTACCCACCTAGCCCGTCGATCACGCGCCAGTGACCGTCCCCTGAATAGTCTTTTTCGCAAGCGTGCGAAGGAAGACTCCGTCCCCTTTTGCTGTAAAAGGGCACGCTAGCCTCAACCCAGCACAACACAGCATCTAACCCCAAACCAAGCTAAATGCCTGGCCCCATTGTTCACAATGAGACCACAACAACCAACCTTGGAGGTTTCATGACCGTGCTAGCAAACCTCACCCACCGTGCCTTCGCGTTAGAAGAGCCCCCAGAATATGTTGTGTACCAAGGGTCCATGAGCGGTGAGAGCCGTCAATTTTGGGCCACTATGCACGTCTATGGTAGGGGCCTATCACCAGAACGCCCCTACAGGTTCACCGGAAGGACAACTTCCTTTGAGCCACAAGCCACCCAACTAGCTGCTCAAGAAGCTATAGTTCAACTCCGGCACTTGTCGCCCAGAGTTAACTGTCGCTCATTCTACTACTACCCCAGCCGTGACGGGTATGGTAGACCACCCCAAGTTGCCAACGGAGACCACAAGACGGACCCTGCATTATTGCTTCTGGTGCGCTATGTAAGTGCACTAGAGGGACTGTTCGATCAAATCACCCTTGATCTGATCGCAGCTCGTGGAGAACTGATCCGCAGAGCCCCATCGAGAAGAGAAGATGAGCCCGACGCCGACAATCTAGTCGTGTTGTTCGGACAACCGATCGAGACCTTGAGGTCAGCCCCATCCATCAACCAAGGTGCTTTGATGACCCTAGAAGTGCTTCGTCGCCTTTTGGGAACACACTCCAATGGGATTGTGGCCAACAATCCCCGCGATGGTCATCATCGCTACCCTGACCCTACAGTTCCTCAACCCCCTCCAGCCAATCCCGACGGTGAGGCCAATGGAGAAGCCTCGACATCCGCAAGGCACGCCCGCTTAGATATAAACGAGGTGGACTAAGTCACTCGAGTAGTACCAAGTCATAGTATGCCCCACGCCCTGTAATTGTGTGATCATGTGTCGCCATATTGGAATGCTACCTGCTTGTGCATCCCTATTTTGAATAGTGGCCATGCATGAGTGCGTTGGTGTACGGCTGCATTTTAATTGCGGGCGTAGCTACCAAAACCAACCCCGACGGCACCCATAGTAACACGTCACTTTTGGGATATGTGTGTATCTGTGGCTTTGACCCCGACCCCCATGAGAGTAGAACCAACAAGCTAGTGCCCCTCACCATGGTGAATAACCCAGCCTGGAGGCTATATAAATAACCACCTTGTGACCTTGCCGAGTACCCCTCATCTTGTGTGCAACCCTCACAACCATTTCTTGCCATGCCGAGCCCTAGCATTCATCTGAGAACCCCAGATGCAACCCCGGGTAGCTTTGTTAAAATATTGTGGGACTTTAGCTGCAGTACCATGGGTTCTACCCAGCCACCCCAGTACGAGTTGCTCAAGTCGAGGATCACCTCATCCTCCTCGAAATATTGGGCAGTAGTGCACATCCCTCCCATAGACTCAAATCAAGACCCAACAGAAGTCTCCTTCCTGGGGAAATCTATGCCAACTCCGCAGATGGCCATAGAAGTGGCTGCACATGAAGCAATTGTTCGCCTTCGATTCGCGGTACCCTAAGCTAGCAAACGAGGGTATTATTACTTTCCGAGCCGTGCAGCACCCGGAGAAGTAGCATCCTTCCCCGGTGGAAGAATTGAGAGGGACCCAGTACTGGCCAACCTTGTCCAGTATGTCATCGCTCAAGAGCGTTTGACTCAGCGATTGATGGGTTATCTCCAGAGCCTCACTGATTTAAATCCTCAGATCGCCATCGGCAGACCACTAAGGCCCGACCAGGAGAGACACGTTCATCGACTGATCAATCCGCTTCCCCCGATAGAAGAAGAGTGCGCCCCAGTACCAGAGACGTTTTCTCGGGACCCCGTCCAGTTGCCATTTTCGTTCTAGACGTCACTGCCTTGTTCTTTTATTCCAGCATTTAGCTAAGTGTTGTATCTCATGCGGGTTATTCTAAAACTAGTGCGATGAGATAAATATTTGGTTTCAATTATTGTTGAGTAACTTTTGCTGCTGTAAATTTTGATTAACTAATTTTCTCTCGCGAAAAATCTTGGAGTGAGATTTCTTTTCCCTGAGTTGCTACGGCATATATCTCCTCATGACATGGATCTTTATTCACGCAGCACCACGGCAACAGACTCACAACCACAACCACTCGAACACATACACTACTTGCAACACCACGTAACCGTGTTGCATCTGGCTAATCATCCCCCTAACCCACCACAGTCTCTAAAGGAGAGATTAGTGGATATTCATCCGGGTACAAGTTACCTCTCGCACACCGACGACCGTTAGCACCCGACACCACACCTACTCCTCGTGATCACCGCCACCGCGGAGAGCCAGCACTCGAGCGGCAGCATCACGACGATCATCAAGGATCATCGCACACAGGAGCACGGAGAGCCCCAGCAATGCCGCCAGCCCTCCGCACACCAGGATAAAGTACCAGTCCGGCATCACCTCCGCCATTAGAGCCTCAACCGAGCTTCTGTAAACGGAATTGGAGGAGGAAGAAGGACAAGGAGAAGCGAGGCCAGATGTGAGGAAGAAGAGAGAAACACCTCGGCCGTTTTATAGCTCAAGCTCGGTGTACGGTGGGTGAAGTCCACCAGCGCCGCTCGTCGCACGATCGCCGGTGTTCGGAGGCGAATCCGCGAGCAGTGCCGACAGCACGCTGGCCCGCAAGGTGAGTGCACGCTGCACCGGCAGCTAGCACGCCGTGCACTACCACAGGTACGGCCTAGATGCCCTACGCGCAAGATGTCACCGGTGGAGAACGCACGGGAAAGCGCGCGGGAGAGAGGAAGAAGAGAGAGCCAGAGGAAGAAGAAGAGGCTGACAGTGGGCCCCGGGTCCACCTGTCGGCCATGGAGAGCACTGTGCTCTCGGGTACGACCAGCGTATTTTAAATTTAGAATTTATTCTAAATTTACTGTATCCAACGTAGAAATCTCTCATTTTCCCCCGAACCGTAGATTTTTCCACGCAGCACCAGTGTTCCACACTGTGGTTTTACACCACTTATTGCCCTCTCACTGTAGCCACATTTTATTGCATATATTTTCATAAAACAGCTTTTAACAAATCTCGAGGACGAGATTTTTCTTAAGGGGGGTAATGTTGTGACACCCCAAAATATTAACCTTGTTTTACTAATTAAAATTTTGCCAGGAAAATTAAACTTTTCATTTTTCTGGGTTTTCTTTGATTTCAGTACCATCCTTTCTTGGATTTTTATGGAGTTTTATCCCAAGTGAAAGTTTCCAAATATATTACTGGAGTTGTTTTCTCCCTCGAGAAAAACATTTCTCTTAAAAGTGGATTTAATTGCATAACTAATTCTCCCAGAGATTTATTCCTTGAAATGATTTTTTTAAGTTTCAGGACCCAATTTGCACTGCAACCTCTTGATATATTTACATAAAATTCCAACCAAAATTTGGAGATGTCATGTGATGTTTTTGAATCACTTTTATGGAAAAATATAATTTATTCACTTAATATTTTGAGCTCTACACCAAGTTTTAAAATCTGGTCCAGAGAGCATTTTTACACTGCAACCTAATTAAATATTTCTTTAAAGCCTCCACCAAAATTTTGGGATGTTAATGGAAGTATATTATTATACTTTATGCAAAAACCCTTTTATGTTCTTTGAAAAATTTGAGTGAATCAACCTCTTTTGCTTTCTGGTCAAGTTTTGCTTTTTCTACTGCAACCTTAGTTAAATTTGCTCTAGTACTCTTGAGCTTTCTCCTTCTTATAGCCCATGCTACAAAACCCTTAAGTCCAGAAGAGTGGACCCATTGGAGAATTTTTAGTGCATGCAACCATGCATTTTTCTTTCTGTCCAAAACTAATGTTTTGCAAAACTTGCACTAACAAGTTTCTGATTTTGTCAAACTAACCTCACCACCCTCTGTAGCAACTAAAGAGACCCCAATCTGGAAATTTGGGCCACCCCAAGAATTGCCTAGATGCCTTTGGCATTTTGTCAAACACCCTGTGTGCACAACTAGATTTGGGATGATTTCAAGTTTACATTGTGAACTTGATCCCCTGACCAAACCAACTTGTCCCATGGACTTGACCTAGCCTATTGCCTCACCCTGCTAACTCCCTTGTGGTTTGGAGCCCCCTAGCATGCCTTGGAATATTGTCGAGCACGTAGCGTGCATGCTCTGGCCGCGCCCAGAGCGCGCGTTTTGCACGTGCGTGCGCTCGGGTCGCCGCGTCGCGCCCCGGCCCTTGCTCGCCTGTAGAGCCGCCCTCCTAACCTCATCCACTCGCAGGAACCAACCAAGCCCCCCTGGCGCCCAACAGCGCCGTCGTCAGGTCGGCAACGGCGGCTAGCGGGCGGCCACAACAGCTTCTGCCGTGGACGGCGCCGCCCGAGCCACCAGCGCTCGCCAGCTGCCCCCTTGAATAGCTCAAGCTCATCCGCAGCCTTGTCCGCAAGCGCTCGTCGCCGCCAAGTCCCCCTGCTGCAACAGAATGACGGTCGCCGGCGTTCTTATCCACGACCATCGTCGAAACCGACCCCGACCGCATATTTAAGGATCCCCGAGCCTCTCCGAAACCTCAGGCGACCTCAAGCCACCCCACCTAGCACCCCCGTAGCAGTCAATCGACCAGGGAAGGTCTTCTTCCCCATCTCCGGCCAGTACAGCAGCCGCCGCCCTTCAGTCCATTCAGTAGCAACCCGAGCCCCTCCCGTCCAACCAGTGCCACCATGCGATTCCCCTCGACCATGCGGAGCTGCCCGACCCCTCAAACGCGATCAAAACCCACCGTAGCCCAATTCCCCAATCATGCCCGAAGCTTCCTCCGCCGCGGAGCTCGCCGCCGGCGGCTCCCTCTGTCCCCGCCGGCCGGTCGACCACCGGTAGGACCGCCTAGGAGTGGCGGATCCATCCCTGGCCTCATATGCCCTCGAGGAGCCTCCGTTCGCCGGCGACGACCACCGGAATCCCGCCCCCGCTCGGGCAGAGGAAAAGTAGGGAGGGGGCGACTGGTCAAACCTGACTAGTGGGCCCCGTGGACCCACTGTCAGTGACCCACGCACCCGTCCACGCTGGCGTAAGTGGAAGCGCAAACCCCCGAGTACGTCTCCCCTTCTTCGAAGACGTATTCTGTCTGAAACGTTTTCTTTTTCTGTTTTAATTTAAAAACAGAATTTGACCAAAACTTTGACTGGCTATAACTTTTTAAATATAAGTCCAAATGAATTGATTCTTTTTCCTACCTCTCTCAAATTTCACCTAGTTTATTTTAAGATTTATTTCAAAAATAATTAGGACAACTTTTTGTACTGTTTTTAAAGTATGTGTTGTTTGCATATTTTCGAAAATAGGAGTTTGGAGAGAGAGAAGAGAGCTTTCAAAAAGTATTGGAGTGCACCTCACCTCTCCACACCTTGAAGGCAAGCATCCTGAACCCTGGCATAATACTGCCGTGTGTGGTTCGACTTGGTTGCAACACCACCATGTCTTGAAATTTCCATTATTTATTAGGGTGATATGATCCTACTCGTAAGTGCATGTTAATGATACCGTGCTCTTGAACATTGATATGTTGCGATAGTGGTCACCCTCATATAGCCTTCATGCCTACCGGAAGGAAACTGGGAAAGCCTCTGTCTTGGGTAGACACGATGCTTGTCTCCAGTTCCTCGTCGAGACCGTTGTGTCCGGTATAGCATGATCAGGTATGCTGAGTGGTGATTCTGTCCGTTGGATTGAAATATATTGGTTATGCTAATCATGCAGGGAATACCTAAGCCTCCTGACTCGACCATAGATCGTGTCTTGTTCCGGTAACCCCCATACTTGTTTCGTACTACCACTTGTCCCTGCCATGGGTAGGGTACGGTTCAGTAAGTTGTCAACCCCTGTCTAGCACACACCGTACAGAGAGGCCGCGATGAGGGTTCCATGGCCCTGGATTAAAGCCAGTCATCCGGTCCGGGGGCATGGGTGTTTTCGGTTGTAGCCGAAGGGGGTAGGTCCCCCAGTTTGCGCGCGGTATAAATTTTTGTGATCCCATGCTAAGTCGAGGTTGTAGCCTCCCCACTTAGAGTTTTGCTTAACAGGTGTCAAGGGTGATTCCAGACACCGGTGAGTTTGGCTGGTGTGTGCAGTTAGGGTGTTTTCAATTAAAAGACCGTAGACGGAATTAGTCCCGATGGACTAAAGGAATTCTTTACTCGTGGGTAAAGAGTAAACCCTCTGCAGAGATATTAAACCTATTCGAATAGCCGTGTCCATGGTTAAGGACTACAGTCTGGGATGGGTCAAGTGTCGGTCTTAGTGTCGGTCTTCGGAGGAGAAACTATTAGACCAGAATATTGATCATGACTTGTGATGTATGATGATTATGATTATTATTATTATGGACTAACCATTTATGTTATTTGAATTATTGAGTATCCCTGGGACGGTTCTACCTCCTGGATATTCACTATGATTATTTTTATACATAAGCCCTTTATGTGGTGTCGCTCAGACGCCCGACTGTGGCATGTTTTGTTATTTAATTTACTTATAAGCCCTTTATGTGGTGTCGCACAGACGCCCGACTGTGGCATGTTTGTTATTTTGTTTAATTATAAGCCCTTTTTGTGGTGTCGCTCAGACGCCCGACTGTGGCATGTTTTGTTATTTCTTTTACTTATAATCCCTTTATGTGGTGTCGCACAGACGCCCGACTATGGCATGTTTGTTATTTCGTTTAATTATAAGCCCTTTATGTGGTGTCACTCAAACGCCCGACTAAGGCATGCTTCATATTATTATCCTTTCGAGGCGTCGCTTCAGACACCCGATCGGTGCTTTTCATTTCTACACCCTATTTGTTTACTCATGTTTTATTTAAATGATCTACTTTCGTGCATCATGAATCTTATTTCATAACTGACGAAGTGATCATAGAATATTTTAAAGCATGATTATCAGTGACTATATTATACCTGTGTTCTTAATGTTTGCGAGTACATTCAAAGTACTCACTGGCTTGTCCCTGGCTATTGTCATGGCCAGATTTCTTGCGTGGAGAGGAGCGTTGCGATGACAGCCCCGGAACCTACGCATTGGAGATAGCAGCCTCGCGAAGATAGGAGTTATCCTGGTCAGTTGTTCCTGTGGGAAATGGAGTCCCATAGACGCTGATGACCCGCAAATCGCTTCCGCCTACAGCCACTAGCAAACCAATTGTTGTACTCATAGGCCAGAATGGTCTTGTACTACATATTTTGTATTTTGCTTGGAGTTTCTGTATCAAGTTGGTGTCTCATCAGCTAACAGTAATCCTGGGGCTGGTGAGCACAAGGGCCGCTTTTTTTGGGAAATTAATATCCCGAAAACCCGGTCCTGACACTATATACATGATCATACCTAGATATTCTCATAACTATGCTCAATTCTGTCAATTGCTCAACAGTAGTTTGTTCACCCACCATAGAATACTTATGCTCTCGAGAGAAGCCACTAGTGAAACCTATGGCCCCCGGGTTTATCTTTATCATATTGATCTCCTACTACTTAGTTATTTACTTTGCTATTTACTTTGCCTTTATTTTACTTTGCATCTTTGTCATAAAAATACCAAAAATATTATCTTATCATATCTATTAGATCTCACTCTCGTAAGTGGCCCTATTGGGATTGACAACCCCTATTTGCGTTGGTTGCGAGGATTTATTTGTTTTGTGCAGGTGCGAGGGACTCGCGCGTAGCCTCCTACTGGATTGATACCTTGGTTCTCAAAAACTTAGGGAAATATTTACGCTACTTTGCTGCATCATCCCTTCCTCTTTGGGGAAAACCAACGCAGTGCTAAAAGAGGTAGCAAGAAGGATTTCTGGCACCATTGTCGGGGAGGTCTACGCAAAAGTCAACATACCAAGTACCCATCACATACCCTTATATCCCGCATTACATTATTTGCCATTTGCCTCTCATTTTCATCTCCCCCACTTCACCCTTGCCATTTTATTCGCCCTTCTTCTGTTCGTCTTTCCATTCGCTTTGATGTCTTACTTGGCTCATTTGCTAGTTTGGTTGGTATAATTTTTTATTTATTACTAAACAGAGAACCTAAGATCTATGGATCCTCATCCGCTTGCTAATCTTTTTAAGAGATCTAATTATAATGAACCAATTGCTAGTGAGTTTTGCGCACTAGATTATCTTTATGAAGTTTTGCTTGAAATTCGTGAATCTGAAAATTGTGATAAAGTACTGTATGAAGTGATTCCCGATGGATCTTTGAATAAAAAGCATGATTGCAATGATGATAGCATAAATTCAATTGATATAAATTGTGCTAATAATATGCAAAACCCTAAGCTTGGGGATGCTAGTTTTGCTATGACCTCTACTTGTTGGAATGATCATGATTGGGGTGATTCTTCTTGTGATCTTGTAAATTTATTTAAGCCCCATGATGAATATGAGATTGATAATAGTGTTTGCAATATTTACAAAAGTGGGTTTGGAGAGGTCATGATTTTAGTTAATGCTAATCCCACTATTTTGGAAGAGTGTCAACTTTGCATGCATGTGGATCGTGTTGACAATATTTTATGTGATAGCTATTTTGTTGAATTTTCTTATGATCCTACATTTAATTATTATGAGAGAGGAAAATATGGTGGTAGAAATTTTCATGTTACTAAATTACCTCTCGTTATGTTGAGATTACTATTGTTTCTTTCCTCTTCCATGCATATGCTAGTTTTTGCTTGCCATGATAATTTGTTTGCCTATAAGATGCCTATGCATAGGAAGTATGTTAGACTTAGATGTGTTTGTCACATTTTTTATGATTCTCTCTTTGTGCTTCAATTCTTGTCTTTCATGTGAGCATCATTAAAATTATCATTGCCTGGCTAAAAAGGCTTTAAAGAAAAGCACTTATTGGGAGACAACCCAATATTTTTCCTTTATGTTATTTAAGTAATAATTTATCTATCCTCTGTTTTGGTTGTGTTTTTTTGTGTTTAATTAGTGTTTGTGCCAAGTAGAACCGTTCGGAAGACTTGGGGAAAGTCTTGTTGAACTTGCTGTAAAAACAGAAACTTTAGCGCTCACGAGAACTGCTGTCATTTTTATTTGGAAAGTGCTATTTATTTAATTCTTTTTGCAGATTATTAATAAATAAATTCCACACGTCCAGCAATTTATTTTAGAATTGTTTGGGTCCCAGATCTTGCGCTAGCTACAGATTACTACAGACTGTTCTGTTTTTGACAGATTCTGTTTTTCGTGTGTTGTTTGCTTATTTTGATGAATCTATGGCTAGTAAAATAGTTTATAAACCATAGAGAAGTTGGAATACAGTAGGTATAACACTAATATAAATAAAGAATGAGTTCATTACAATACCTTGAAGTGGTCTTTTGTTTTCTTTCGCTCACGGAGCCCATGAGATTTTCTACTTTAAGTTTTGTGTTGTGAAATTTTCAAGTTTTGGGTAAAGATTTGATGGATTATGGAACAAGGAGTGGAAAGAGCCTAAGCTTGGGGATGCCCATGGCACCCCCAAGATAATCTAAGGACACCAAAAAGCCAAAGCTAGGGGATGCCCCGGAAGGCATCCCCTCTTCCATCTACTTCTATCGGTAACTTTACTTGGAGCTATATTTTTATTTACCACATGATATGTGTTTTGCTTCGAGCATCTTGTAAGATTTGAGTCTTTGCTTGTTAATTTACCACAATCATCCTTGCTGTACACACCTTTTGAGAGAGCCATATATGATTTGGAATTTGTTAGAATACTCTATGTGCTTCGCTTATATCTTTTGAGTTATATAATTTTGCTCCAGTGCTTCACTTATATCTTTTAGAGCACGGTGGTGGATTTGTTTTATAGAAACTATTGATCTCTCATGCTTCACTTAGATTATTTTGAGAGTCTTAATAGCATGGTAATTTTCTTAAAATCCTAATATGCTTGGTATACAAGATTAATAATAAAACTTTCTTATGAGTGTGTTGAATACTATGATAAGTTTGATACTTGATAATTGTTTTGAGATATGGAGATGGTGATATTAAAGTCATGCTAGTTGAGTAGTTGTGAATTTGAGAAATACTTGTGTTGAAGCTTGTGATTCCCGTAGCATGCACGTATGGTGAACCGTTATGTGATGAAGTCGGAGCATGATTTATTTATTGATTGTCTTCCTTATGAGTGGCGGTCGGGGACGAGCGATGGTATTTTCCTACCAATCTATCCCCCTAGGAGCATGCGCGTAATACTTTGCTTTGATAACTTTTAGATTTTTGCAATAAGTATATGAGTTCTTTATGACTAATGTTGAGTCCATGGATTATACAAACTCTCGGCATTCCACCTTTGCTAGCCTCTCTAACACCGCGCACCTTTCGCCGGTATCATACACCTACCATATATGTTCCTCAAAACAGCCACCATACCTACCTATTATGGCATTTCCTTAGCCATTCCGAGATATATTCCCATGCAACTTTCCACCATTTTGTTTATTATGACACACTCCATCATTGTCATATTGCTTAGCATGATCATGTAGTTGACATAGTATTTGTGGCAAAGCCACCGTTCATAATTCTTTCATACTTGTCACTCATGCATCATTGTATATCCCGGTACACCGCCGGAGGCATTCACATAGAGTCATATTTTGTTCTAAGTATCGAGTTGTAATTGTTGAGTTGTAAGAAAAATAAAAGTGTGATGATCATCATTATTAGAGCATTGTCCCAATGAGGAAAGGATGATGGAGACTATGATTCCCCCACAAGTCGGGATGAGACTCCGGACGAAAAATAAATAAAAGAGGCCAAAGAAGCCCAAATAAAAAAATAGAAAGAAAGAGGCCATAAAAAAGGCCCAAATAAAAAAAAGGAGAGAAAAAGAGAGAAGGGACAATGTTACTATCCTTTTACCACACTTGTGCTTCAAAGTAGCACCATGATCTTCATAGTAGAGAGTCTCTCATGTTATCACTTTCATATACTAGTGGGAATTTTTCATTATAGAACTTGGCTTGTATATTCCAATGATGGGCTTCCTCAAATTGCCCTTGGTCTTCATGAGCAAGCAAGTTGGATGCACACCCACTTAGTTTCTTTTTGAGCTTTCATATACTTATAGCTCTAGTGCATCCGTTGCATGGAAATCCCTACTCACTCACATTGATATCTATTGATGGGCATCTCCATAGCCCGTTGATACGCCTAGTTGATGTGAGACTATCTTCTCCTTTTTTGTCTTCTCCACAACCACCACTCTATTCCACCTATAGTGATATATCCATGGCTCATGCTCATGTATTGCGTGAAGATTTAAAAAGTTTTGAGAATGTCAAAAGTATGAAACAATTGCTTGGCTTGTCATCCGGGTTGTGCATGATTTAAATATTTTGTGTGGTCAAAATAGAGCTTAGCCAGACTATATGATTTTGTAGGGATAACTTTCTTTAGCCATGTTATTTTGAGAAGACATAATTGCTTTGTTAGTATGCTTGAAGTATTATCATTTTTATGTCAATATGAACTTTTATCTTGAATCTTTCGGATCTGAATATTAATACCACAATTAAGAAGAATTATATTAAAATTATGCCAAGTAGAACTCCGCATCAAAAATTCTGTTTTTATCATTTACCTACTCGAGGACAAGCATGAATTAAGCTTGGGGATGCTTGATACGTCTCCAACGTATCTACAATTTTTGATTGCTCCATGCTATATTATCTACTATTTTGGACATTATTGGGCTTTATTATCTACTTTTATATTATTTTTGGGACTAACCTATTAACCGGAGGCCTAGCCCAGAAATGCTGTTTTTTTGCCTGTTTTAGGGTTTCGAGGAAAAGGAATATCAAACGGAGTCCAAACGGAATGAAACCTTCGGGAACGTGATTTTCTCATTGAATACAACTCAGGAGACTTGGACCCTACGTCAAGACAAGTAACAGGAGGCCACGAGGTAGGGGGCGTGCCTACCCCCCCCCCCCCAGGTGCGCCATCCACCCTCGTGGGCCCCCTGTTGCTCCATCGCCGTACTTCTTCCTCCTATATATACCCACGTACCCCCAAATGATCAGAGACGAAGCCAAAACCCTAATTCCACCGCTGTAACTTTCTGTATCCACGAGATCCCATCTTGGGGCCTATTCTGGAGCTCTGTCGGAGGGGGCATCAATCACGGAGGGCCTCTACATCAACACCATAGCCCTTCCGATGAAGTGTGAGTAGTTTACCTTAGACCTACGGGTCCATAGTTAGTAGCTAGATGGCTTCTTCTCTCTTTTTGTATCTCAATACAATGTTCTCCCCCTCTCTTGTGGAGATCTATTCGATGTAATCTTCTTTTTGCGGTGTGTTTGTTGAGACCGATGAATTGTGGGTTTATGATCAAGTCTATCTATGAATAATAGTTGAATCTTCTCTGAATTATTTTATGTATGATTGGTTATCTTTGCAAGTCTCTTCGAATTATCAGTTTGATTTGGCCTACTAGATTGATCTTTCTTGCAATGGGAGAAGTGCTTAGCTTTGGGTTCAATCTTGTGGTGTCCTTTCCCGGTGACAGTAAGGGCAGCAAGGCACGTATTGTATTGTTTCCATCGAGGATAACAAGATGGGGTTTTCTTCATATTGCATGAGTCTATCCCTATACATCATGTCATCTTGCTTAAGGCGTTACTCCGTTTTTAACTTAATACTCTAGATGCATGCTGGATAGCGGTCGATGAGTGGAGTAATAGTAGTAGATGCAGGCAGGAGTCGGTCTACTTGTCTCGGACGTGATGCCTATATACATGATCATACCTAGATATTCTCATAACTATGCTCAATTCTGTCAATTGCTCAAGAGTAGTTTGTTCACCCACCGTAGAATACTTATGCTCTCGAGAGAAGCCACTAGTTAAACCTATGGCCCCCGGGTCTATCTTTATCATATTGATCTCCTACTACTTAGTTATTTACTTTGCTATTTACTTTGCCTTTATTTTACTTTGCATCTTTGTCATAAAAATACCAAAAATATTATCTTATCATATCTATTAGATCTCACTCTTGTAAGTGGCCCTATAGGGATTGACAACCCCTATTTGCGTTGGTTGCGAGGATTTATTTGTTTTGTGCAGGTAGGAGGGACTCGCACGTAGCCTCCTACTGGATTGATACCTTGGTTCTCAAAAACTTAGGGAAGTACTTACGCTACTTTGCTGCATCATCCCTTCCTCTACGGGGAAAACCAACGCAGTGCTAAAAGAGGTAGCACTGCACTTTGTGATTTTGCTAGCTTTGCTTGTGTGTGGTGGTCTAAACATCATTGATTATATCCGAATAATATTCCAACTACTTGGGCTGCTTTGAAAACTGCTATGCATACTTCTTGGGTTCCACCATATTATCAACATGAATTACTTCAAAAATTGCAGCTTTTAAGACAAGGAAAAAATTCTGTAGAGGAATATTATCTGGAATTACAAACTGGCATGATTAGATGTGGTATTGTTGAGGATAATGAAGCTATGCATGCGCGTTTTATGGGTGGATTAAATAGACAGATTCAGACCATTCTAGAGTATAAGGAGTATAATAATATCACTCGTTTATTCCATCTTGCTTGTAAAGCTGAACGTGAAGTGCAGAATCGACAGGCATTGGCACGAACTAACTATTCTGCAAGTCGACCTTCATAATGGACACCACGTGCATCCTCTACTTTCACTGCACCAGCACCTCCTGATGCGGAGCATCTTATGGACATCACCATGTCAAGAGGCCGTTCGACGAGTGACACGTGCGTCATCTACTTCACATACACAAAGGTGAATCATCTCCTTTACATGCTCACTTGACCCCTTCGAGGATGGTATACTACTTGACACTTCTCCCGTGTGCATGCATAGGTATTGTCGGAGCTTCACGGATGACAAGGAGGAGTGCAAGCTCCAAGGAACAACTACACCATCCGCGAGGGAAGCCTAGAAGCGATGATGGAAGAAGACGGAGCTGCGGAAGCTACAGCGGCCGGACATTCGGGCCAGAGGCCGGACATCTGACGCCTATGCAGCCGCCCAATAGCTGCACCAATAGACAGCCGAAGCATCAGCGGCAGGACATCCAGCCTATGGGCCCAGACATCCGGCGCGACACCACAGCCCAGACATCTGGCCTTCCCCTGGAAATCCGGCATCAACAACAGGAGCCAACAGAAGGCCACCCTGCTCGGGCTGGACATCCAGCCAACCGCCCCGGACATCAGGCGTCTCACGAGAGCCCGGACATCCGGCGCCTGCCTGTGGGCAGAGTCAGGCCAGAGGCCCATGTATCCCTTTCCCACTTACCCCTTCGTTTCTTAGACTATATATACTCCTTCCCCTCCTCCAATTTAGGGTTAGCAAAGTAGTAGCTCATTTAGAGATAGAGCTTTGCTCATCCATTACGGATCTACTCCACGAGAGAGACCGCGGCCACTCTTCGGAGAAGATCCACCTTGGATTCAACAACCCTCATGGATTCAAGATCTCCTCATGGAGATGAATCTTACCTTATATCTTTCCCTTTGTTGATCATGTACCTTGTGGATCTTGTGTGTTTGATTGTCTAGTGGATGTGTGATTGGACTTGTTCTTGAGTGTTTCTCCTTGTGATTTCTCTCCATTCTTCGCCGTGTTCTTCATGTTCTTAGTTGGGATCCGCTCCTTTCATCAAAGATTGGCCGTATATGGTTCCAACCTACATCATCTTGATATCAGAGCCACGTTGATCATGATTTCGGAGCCTCCCCGTTGTGTTTTCTAGCCTAGTTTTGTTGATTTCGTCCTAAATTTGAAAATCCCCACCAAAAAATAGCCCCCAATTTTTTTGTGATTTGTTTGTTTGATGATGTTTTGTTGGATTTGATCCATGGATTTACTTGATTTCGAGTGGACCTAGCATCTCCTCAATTTTCCCCACTTTCCATCCACAAAATCTCTCCAATTTTTCCCCTAAAATCATCTATTTCCGCCCCAAAATCGAGTTTCGAAGTCCAAATCCCAATCTGGAATCATTGGGTCAGACATCCGGCTCCAGTAGTGCATTTTCGCACAGCGTTCTAGACATCAGGTCCCGGATATCCGGCCCCGACCCCGGATGTCTGACCCCTAGGATTTTAGCCTTCCCCGTTTCACCATTTTGTCCATAACTAATTCATCCGGAGTCCGATTTTCGTGTTCTTTAGCTCGTTGAGAAGCTCTTGACATCCCCCTTCCCACAAAAGTACTACCATCACCATTTGACTCCATCCAATTTTTGGAACTTTGGCATCTTTGCCTAGGGCTTCCACCATATCATCCGCATAACAATCATCGACTTCCGCAACCTAACCCATTTTGTCCCCCATCACATTTGAGGTTGCTTGATTTGTGATTTGAGTCTCCTAAGGTGTTTAGGCTACTTAGGGATGGTTGCTTCTTCATAAACCACCACCACCACCATAACTTCCGCAAGGGCTTGCCCACCATACACGTCCGCCACCCCAACTTAACCCAATTTTTGTTGTGTTGAGAATTGTGTCTCCTAAGGTGTTTCGGCTACTTAGGGATTGTGCTTCCAACTCCGACACTGTGTATAGTCCACCACCTAACCCTCCACTTCTGCATTGCCTACTCGTACAACCCATCATTGCCATTCCGCAATTCCATTAAGCTTCCACAAAACCACCACCGCATTCCCGCTACCACCATTTGAGATTCTGAGTTCGCGGTTTTTCCGTTTCCTAAGGTGTTTCGGCTACTTAGGGATGAGTCACCATCATCTTGGTATCTCCATCAAGATCACCGCCACTCATCATTGTCACGGACGGTAACCTCCATATCATCTTGGTATCGTGGTATCCCACCATTGTATATTCCCTTGCCATTGCATTTATAACCCCTAGCCCATCTTGCGTCACTTGCCTGTCGAGACTAGCCATTTGAGTATTACCTGCAACATTACTTGTGCACATTAGTGATCTACACCATCCATTGCAAACATACCATATCATATTGGTATCATATCATCCCTTGTGTCACAAGATTGTTCCCGTATATACCCAATTGCTATGTTGGTTTCTACATTTTGCATTGTGGCCATATACAAAAAAAAGAATAAGCTTTTAAGCAAAAGAGAAAGAGCAAAGAAGCTTGTAAACAATAGCCATAGCACCATACCACATTGCATATAAGATTGTCATATCCGATCATCTTGGATCATACCATCGGAACATCATACATATATAGCATACTTGGGATAGAAGTCATTGCATTTTTGTCATTTATAGGTTGTGCACAAGTGTCGTATCCGCCCATTGAGAAATCGTTCTAGCGTCTCTCTAGAGTTATGCAACAAGAGCATTTTCCGTGGATTCCACATTTTGAGCTCATTCCTTGCTTGCACGATCCCATTTATCTATCCGTGTGTGTGTTTCCCTGTGCCACATATTGTTATTGGTCTACTTGTTGCACCTGAGAATTTGTGAATCTCTTTCAACATTATTGACTCTTGCTAACATTTTGCATTAAATTTTTGTGCCACTATCCTCACCGAGCTACTCCATAAGCTTAAGTTTGTAGGTGTGAGTGAACAAGTCCGGTACCAATTCCACTATTCTTTCATCTCACATTGAGTGAAACGCGATACAACCTCATCTTTGGGAAAAGGTAACTTGGTATTGTTTATCTCATTTCCTACACACCTCTACTCGAGTCCTGTGATGGATAGGCAAGGCATTTCACCTTCGGTCTACAACAACAACGACGAGTTCGATGCCACGAAAAACTACACCGACACCAAGATGCAAGCTCAAATGGAGGAGATAAAAGACCTCATCAAGTCCTACAAGCAGTCTTCCTCATCTTCGAGAAGATGCTCAAGTACACATGCTTACAAGCTACCATCTTCGGCAAGGACGTCACATCGGCATCGACACCATCACCACCACGAACGTGAAGGTCAAGAGCTCAACACCAACAACCGCTCAACGACTTCACCATCTCCCTTGGCATCTTCGCCAAGCGACTTCAAGGCATCTTCGACTTCGGATATACGTTATCTTTGCCAACAACCACCTCAAGACTACGCTCACGAGAAGCTCCCCTAGCTCAAGTCCGCTACTTCCACGAGCTACTACGACCTCGACATCGACCATGAGATTCCTTTCTATGGAACTCTAGAACCCGAGGAGTATCTCGAGTGGGAACGTTTGATGGACGACTACCTCAAGCTACATCAAGTTCCTCTCGAAGATCACGTGAAGTGCGCCACAAGGAACTTCCATGACTATGCATCCACATGGTGGCTTCACACACCTTCGGAGACCTACGACATGAGTTGGCCCAAGACGATGAGAGCTACACAGCGAGAGTACGTGCCTCCAACCTACACGGAACAACTTCAACGCCAATTGGAGAACACCATCCAAGGATCCAAGTCCATCGACGAGTACTTAAAGGAGATGAAGATTGCCTTGCGACGAGCCGGCATGGACGACCCCATTTCGATGAAGTTCCACTTCATGATGGGATTGCACAATGAAATCTCCAAGACAATCCTCCTCGAGAACTACAAGTCCCTTGACGACAACTACATTGGTGCTCTCAATGCGGAACAAGAACTCATGAAGGCCAAAGCTTCTCCACCCCAAGCTCACTTCGCGACGACCAAGCCCCATGAGAACGAGCATGGGGCTAGTACCACCATGATGTCGAAGCCCGACGAGCTCCAAGACGATGCTCCCAAGTTCGACTTCACCGCTATCCCTCTTTGTGGCATTGATGATGCCGATTCTACTTCGAATTTTTTTCAAGATGGTGCGGTGACAACTATGACTATGGAGACCATCAAGGACCATGCTTTGGAGGCGAGCGACATGGTGACGAGCAAGGATGATGCTTCCATCTTAGGAGGCGAGAGTGATGATGTGCCATCTTCGGCTTTCATTCACGGCGATGGCGATGAGATGGTTGAGCATGGGATTTTCCCTTAGACCACGGTGATGTATGATGACTTAAGTGACTTTTGCCACCATACTAAGAGTGAGAGTGACTTCGCCACTAGCCCCATATATGATGTGATGCCACAATTCCCACGTGAGGAGAGCCATAACCCCCACCACTTGAGTGAGATGAGTGACTCCACCATACGTGAGATTGAGTGCACCTACCATGAGGGAGTGAGTGGACCACCATAGAGAGAGAGATAGTTGATAGGTCATGTGAGGCCACTTTCAACACTAACGACTTGACCTCTACCGCTATTGTGTCTTCTCATTTGGTGCTAGGTTCCATATACGATGACACGCCGATTTGCGACGATTTCGTCCTATCTTTGGACAAGACGATGGCCTTGGTGGAATATGATGCACCCCCCACATGGTTCCATCAAGATGAAGATGACCACCATTTGGTCTTTCCCACCTCACCTACACCACTTGAGTGGAACGACAAAGGTAACATAGGTGACAGTGATGCTCTAGTCCCACTAGTGGACATTCTTGACATTGATTGCTTGCATGATGTTGATCAACCTATTACCATGCTTCATGCTAGTGCGACTTCCCCATGATTTACCCATTTATGATGAGTATGATGATTCTCATGTGGATTCTATTAGTTGTGATGCCATGTTACATAGGATTTCTTGTGACAATTCTTTAGGTCACATCATGTTTGACCACCTTCTTGACTTGTCATATGCTATGCATGAGATCAACAATATGTCATATTTGCAATCTCATCGTAGTGACTATGCATATGCCATTCAAATTAACCCAATATGCACTTGTGGCATAGATGACAAGCCTATGGTTATTGGCATTTGTTTTTCTTGTGATGATATTGCTATGCTCCCTTTGCATCATTTATCTCATATGCCATGCCATGACCACCTAGCATCGGATATGCATTGTTTTGGATGTTGTCCATTTTCTCCATATGATGTTTCCAATATTGCTCATGAGAAGACCCCCATAGTTTCCCCGTACATGTTAGGAGATTTTGATTCGTCCCATTCATTGCATGATCGCAAAACTTGTGTGCACAATATGCTCCCCATGAATAAAAATTATATTGTTGTGCCACACACTTGCTATACTTGTATGTTCAATTTGCGTCCCCATCGTGTTATACATAACAACTATTCTTTCATGATGGATGACATGTTCTTGTACCATGCATTGAGCAATGCTTACCTTGTGCTAACTCACACATGCACATACACATCATGATGGATGATGTGTACATTTACCACACACACAATTTCTTTGGTTAGTGTTTCTTTTGTGTAGGTACCCATTAATACTTGTCAACCTCGCAATCCCACGAATTCATAAAATGAACTCTAGAGAGCAACGATGACAAATGATCCCATGGATTGTCTTTCCCACAGCTCTCTTCGCGCAAAGACTTCGCACATTTCTTCTACATGACCCTCACTTGGCTATGGGTTATTGTCCATTACATATTCTATGCCCATCTTTCCATGTTCACTTTGCATGATATGCTCATTCACATGCCTTTTACCATGCATTTGTGACCCATCCTTTGCATTACACATGACGATTGATTCTCATACTTGTATGTGTATTTGCAAGCTTGGTGGAGATATTACTTGTTATTGCCATGTTCCATCTATGACCCATTCCTATGATGATATTATGATCTTGCTTTGTCCTCGTGCTTGCGATATGTCATGTGCATTGCCTTTGCCTATTGTTCTCTCACATGACATGATTGCCATGATTTCCTCTAGTGTGTTGCATCTTAGCTCCACTAGTTTACACGCCTTGATTACTATGCCTGCTTATGTTGCATCACCAATGATTCATATTTGCTCCCTTCATGCGGTTGATGACAACCATCTACATGCTTTGCACATGATTGTTATTGCTTCTTGTCATATATCTCCATGTGTTGCCTATATCATGCTAGATGATTTCCCATGTATTGAGTGCACCAATGATTTTCATCTTGCTAATGAGATTGCCCCCACAGCATTCTCGCATATGTTTGGAGATTTTGACATATTCCTTGTGAAGCATGCTTGTCTTACCTCTTTGCACGATATACCTAGTGCCATGAATATTGCCATTGTTGCATCATATTATTCATGCACTTGTGCTTCTAATGGTTATGTGCAAGAGAAGATAACCATCATGATGGATGATGTGTTTATCTACCATGCGCATACATTCTTTCTTTTGTTGTGTGCATGTGTAGGATACTTGGACTTCGTGTCAACTTCCACATCACGTGAGTTGATAATCCGAGCTCTTGAGAGCGAACCACCTTCTACCACGACGATTCTACATCGCACTTGCTTGTACTTCGGCATTGTGAAGGACGCACAAGGACACACCTACAAGGTGACATCTTTCTTGAGCATGGATATGACGGATCATACTACTTGTGTTGCTTGCACCATGAGAGTTATTGTTCATCTTGGACCACTTGATTGCACATATGTTAGAGATCTTGCTTCGACTTGTCATTTTCACCATTCCATGCATCATGATATATATTCCTTGTGGGTTGCATCCAATTCTTGGATTACTTGATCCTCTCATATGTTTGGTTGCAACAATGTCATCACTTCACATATGCCATGTCCCATTGATTGATACATTCTTGCCTTGATTGCCTCACACATGATGAACAATTGCTCTTTACATTGTGTAGAGTGCCACACGATATTCACTACACCCCATGCACATTATGCTTCGATTGTCTTGCACTTGACCCATGTGTTTAGACACTTGATGTAGGGTGGAACCCTATACGGCCGATCTTTCACAAAAGGAGCGGATCCAGCGAAGAACACGAAGAACAGGAAGGGAAATATGAGGGGAAACACGATAGAATCACTCAAACCAACAAGTATGATCACACATGTGCTAGATCCATGAACACAAAGGGAGATAGATGATCTACGATCAACAAGGGACGATATACGGTAACCGGTTCTTCTCCAAAGGAGGTCTTGATGGGGGCCACCCAAAAGGGGGTCTTGAATCCAAGGCATATTATCCGTAGAGGGGCCTCGGTCTCTCTCGTGTAGTAGATCCGTAATGGATGAGCAAAGCTCTATCTCTAATGAGCTACTACTTTGCTAACCTAACTAGGAGGAGGTGGAGGAGTATATATAGTCTAGGGACACAAAGGGGTAAGTCGGGGATACATGGGCCTCGGGCCCGATCTCTGTGCATAGACAGGCGTCGGACGTCCGGTGGGTGTCGGACGTCCGGAGGCTCGGGACGGTCTGGATGTCCGGTGGTCTTCCGACTTCCCTAGATTTTGTTCTATCGCTGTGGCACCGGTCGTCCGGTGGCGCTCGGTCGTCCGGTGCCTGGGGTGTGTCGGACATCCGGTACTTGCCGGTTGTTCGACCGATGTAGCTTCCGTCGGCTGGCCCTTCTGGCTGGCTGAGTGTCCAGGCGTCGGACGTCTGGTGTTGTCCGGTCGTCCGGAGGCTGGAGACTTCGGGCAGCTTCTTCCCTTGGTCCTTGTACTTGGCGTCCTTGCTAGCTCGTCCGTTGGATGTGGTGGCTCCGTGGCTTTCCTCTAAGTACCTGATCATGCATAGCACACACGTTGGAGGTAGTAGCCATGTCTCACATGTAGAAAGTGAAGGTTCAGAGAGGAGCGAGTTCACCTTGTCAATGGCGTATATTCGAGGTCTCATCATATGTCCTCTTAGGTTTGGAGAGTAGTCGGTGTGTACATGGGGATGAACATGGGATGCTCCGCATCATCTCCCCCCCCCCTTGGGAAAGATCCAACCTCGGATCGTGATCCTCATCACCATGGGAACGGTTGTCGTGGACGGACTTGTAGTTGGACGAAGTGGAAGTAATGGCGCAATCCAAGTACTCCAAGGTGTAGCTAGAGGAGTATACATGCAAAAGGAGCAAACACAAAAAACACACGGAAATACAATGGTTAGCGCAAACAAAGGGTCCATCATGTAAGAATGAGTCCGTTCGGCAAGATTCTTCGTGACAAAGCGCATGAAGCTTACGAAGATGATATAGAATGATATGCAAAGCATTCATGGGAACAATAGGATTTGTAGTATGCACAAAGGTGTGGTGAATGTGATCAAAGCAATCATTGTGCAAAATGATGTCATAATGGGACGGTTTATCAAAAGCATGAACATGGTAATGGTTTCTTAAAATGAGTATGTGATCATGCAATTGATGATGGGCAGTATGATCATGATGTATGAATATTCCATCAAGGTAGATCACAACAAATTTGCTAAGAAAATGCACAAGCTCATATATCATGGATGACATGGGGATACAAGATGCAACAAGGCAATCATAATGGGAGTCAATCCATGCATAAGATGCAAATTTGTCATGTGTATGATATGTCCATCGAGCATGACATGTGTGAGCACAATCAACAAATATGGAGGTGTTGGTGTACCAATGCTCGATGTCGTGGCATGAGTGGATGTTCGAAGGTGCATCCAATAAGTCCGAGCGCTCCTCAATGTAAAGGTCCATAGAGCCAATCTGCCATGTCGCTCCTTCGTTCGCGAGATGTATCATGTAGACAACAAGAAGGAGACAACAACGAAAGAGTGACCCATCCAATATGCCTAATTGAGGATGGCTCAAAGGGAAGGAGTTCACCTTTAAGAAATTCTCGCAAATGTTGGTGTTGCACATCGTGTATGCCTTCACATGACCAAATTGTCTCATAACGGCACCACCTTGTGAATCCTTCAAAATGAAAGAACATGACAAACACGTGGAAAAACAAATGAGGTTAGCGGAAGTGCAAAACCTATCATTCGTGTGGTAAAATACCCAACAAGTGTGTGCATCATGCTCATCATAACAAAGGACAAGGGAGAATTTCATAGTATGGAGGCATATGATGCGAGAACAACCAAATAGAATAGGCGCAATTAAGGAAGCATGCATCACAAGTAAAGTGTCCAAGTCTCCAAGATCAATAATCATAGATGCAACAATTGGAGGCAAGCGACAATGAACAAGATGTATCATGTGAGAGGCATGAACATATATGTCCTCAACCCAAGAAAGCAAGTAAGAGTGGAACATGGGTGATGCGACAAAGCAAGCAATCATAATGATCAAGTGGTGCAAGCTAGTAGTGTGAAGATGCAATGTACTAGAGGTAGTCATGGCAAGCATGGCATGTGTGCGAATAGGGGTCATGGATAATGCACATGACATACCAAAAGCATGAAAGCAAGATATTAGAAATGTATCATCATAGTATTGGCAAGAAGTCCAATGTAAATAGCAATGGAACAGCATGACTCTCCCAACACAAGAATCAACAATAGCATGAGGCACATGATAAACATGGAAATAGCAACAAGGATCTCCACCAAGCATGCAAATACACATAGGAGTAAAATGATGAATCGTGGGTAAGTGCAAGCAAGGGTCACAATTGCATGGCAAAGACATAGAAATAGACATAACATGCAAAGTGAACACGGTATGATGGGCATAAATGAACAAGTAGTATATAACTCATAGCTGTTTGAGAACCAAGTAGAAGAGATGTGTGTAGTCCTTGCGCAAAAGGAACGGGGGTAAGGATAGTCCACGGATCCCAAATCGTCGTTGCTCTCAAGAGCTCGTTTCGTCAACTCTTGGGATTGAGAGGTTGACGAGTATACATGAGTACCTACACAAAACAAAGACAAAGGGAAAATTGTGTGTGCGTGGTATATGTACACATCATCCATCATGATGCGCACGTGCAAATGTTGGTTAGCACAAAATAGCCAATGCTCAAATAAATGAGATGTGTGATATAGAAACATGTCATCCATCATGATAGGTTTGTTGTTATGTATAGCATAATGGAGACTCAAATTGTGTAATGCATCACAAGAAATATGTAGAGCATTGTTCTTCATGGAATGCATACGGTGAAAGCAATTATGAGAATCATGCAATGTATGGAATGCATCAAAATCTCCTAATATATATGAGGAAACTATGGGGGTCTCCTCATGAGCATTAATGGAAACATCACACGGAGAATATAGACAACATCCAAAACAATGCATATTTGGAACATTGTGATCATGGCATGGCATAGTAGATGAATTGCGCAAATCATGTAAAGGAGGCATGGCAATATCATCACATGAAAAAAAAGTCAATGACCATCATTTTGTCATCTATGCCATAAGTGCAAATGGGATTTATTTTAATGTGGCATGCATAGTTACTATGTTGAGATTGAAATGTTGCAATATGGGAGATCTCACTCATAGCATATGACAAGTTTAATGGATTGTCAAACATGATGTGACAAAAAAAATTCACATGATATCCTATGGAGCATAACATCACAAGTAGGCAAATTGACATGCTCGTCATCATATTCATCATAAATACGTAAGTCATGACATGAAAAAGTCACACTAGCATGAAGCATGGGAATAGGTGTGTCAACATCATGCAAGCAATCATTCGTAAAATAGTCCACTAGTGGGACAAGAGAAGCACCATCACCTATGTTACCTTTGGAGCATCGCTCATGTATTGTAGGTGAGGTATCGAAGACCAAGTCGTGGTCATCTTCATCGTGATGGAACCATGTGGGGGTGCATCTTCTTCCACCATGGTCATCGTCGTCTCCATTGGAGGTATGGACTCGCCGAGGATAGACATGTCGTCATATAGGAGACCTAGCACCAAAGAAGAAAACACACTCGGAGTAGAGGTTAAGTCATTAGAAATCATAGTGGTCTCGCATGTCGTGTCAACTACCTCACTCACTAAGTGTTGTGGCTCACTCACTCCCTCTTGGATGCTCTCACTCGTATGGTTGGCGGAGTCACTCAAATGGCTCTAAACCTCACCTAGGGTGTGTGGCATGCTCTCGTGTGTGGGGATAGTGGTGGTCACACTCATCCTCTCATAGGAAATGCTCTCAAAGTCATGTATGGTGGAGTCACTTGTCTCACTCATGGGGTGGTGGCTCTCCTCACATGGCAATTGGGGCACCTCGTCATATGTGGGTGTCGGAGAGATGTAGGTGAAAATGTCTCCATGCTCAATCATGTCGTAGTCGTAACCATAGATGAAGGCCGAAGATGGCACATCATCACTCTCCTCCAAGACCAAAGATAAGGTCTCATGTGCGGTCTCGTAGCTTGACTCGAAGTATGAGTCTAATGTGGGTGCCGTCTTCATGTTGTTGAAGAGGTTCATGCTCGCCGCAGTGGTCGAAGGGGTTGGCCCTAGCTCGAACTTCTTCTCACAGTCTTGTTGTTGGAGGCCCATATGATGTGGCACATCATAGCTTGTCTCCGTGACCAAAGGGAATTTCCCATTCTTGGCCATATTCCTTGAGGGGCTTCCGAAGATGGAAGTGTCGCCCTCACTCGTAGTTGGTCGCCTCGTTGTTGAAGATGTCGATGTAGGCGAACTCGTGGGAAGTAGGCGAAGATGTCGCACGTCCAAAGGTGAAGATGTGTTGAGAACACTTGACGAAGATGCCGAAGTGGTGGTGGTAGTAGCCGTAGCTCCGTCTTGGTGGTGCTTGTCTCGTGGTCTTCTCTTGTTCTCATGAAGCTTGGACTTGGCGTGAAGTAGTGCTTGTTGGGACTTGTGCATTTGTGCTTGTGGAGCATCTTCATGTTGATGATGGCATTGTCGTGCTTGAGCTCGATGGTGATCGTCGTTGTGCACATGATGCTTGGAGGTGACTTGCCTTCATGAAGATGTGGATCATGAATGTGATGGTGGTCGCCATGTAGATGTGGACGTAGATGACTTGTGCTTGCATCCCTTGGGCACTTCGTAGATGATCGACTTGCTCGCCGTCGCCTTGAGGATGATGAAGGGGAAGAATGGTTGATCAACAAGGTCCGGGTCTCCTCCATCCTTGCATCTTACTCCTCCTTTTGTGCGGAAAACTTGTTGTCGAAGTAGTCCCTTCTCCTAGTGATGTGGAGCATCCTACGGTCATCCCCATGGACCTACCATCGCCTCAACAAGAGCCAAGAGGACCCATGACATGAGCTTGAGCTTGAGCTCTCGAGAACGAGGTGACTTCCTTCCTTAGTGATATTACATATGATCCTCTCGAGACATGGCTACTACCTGAATCTGAGACGTTGTGCATGATTAGGTACCAAGAGGGTCCTCCCAAAGATGCACGCGAAGATGTACAAGCCCCCATGTTCACGGATGAAGAAAACCAACGGAAGGAGTCAAGGACACCTCCCAGGCCCTGGACATCCGGCCACGACCCCGGACGTCCGGCCCCTAGAGCTTCACCCACCACATCCGCTCAGCCGCCAGGACACTACAGGTCCTGGACATCTGACCTCGCCAGCCCGGACATCCGGCCCTTCCCAAGCCCCCGAAAATCCGGCAGCAAGCCCGGATATCCGGACTCCCCTGAACCCAAGAGCAACAAGGCCAGCTTCACCAGCCTGGACATCCGGCCTCCACAGCCCGGACATCCGGCCCTCCGCGAACGCCCGAACATCCGGCCCGACGCCCGGACATCCGGCCTCCCCTATCTGCGCACAGTGTAAGGGCCGAGGCCCATGTACCCCTTCGCCCCCCTAGACTATATATACTCCACCTCGTCCTACTTTCTAGGGTTAGCAAAGGATTAGCTCATATTTCGTGTGAGAGCTTTGCTCATCCACTTTGTTACCTTCTCCTCAGAGATTAGAGCCTCCACGGGAGAAGATCCCCCAAGAGGATTCAAGACCCCTTTTAGGGAAGAACTCAAGACCTCCTCACAGAGAAGACCGACTACCTTTTGTATCGTCCCAAGTTTGTTGTGGATCGTGTATCTTCTCTTATGTACTCGAGGATCTAGCACATGTGTGACCTATTCGTGTTGGTTTAGTGTTTCCTCCCGTGTTTCCCCTTGTGTTTTCCCCCTCGTGTTCCTCGTGTTCTTCGCAGGATCCGCTCCTTTCGTGAAAGACCAGGCGATTAGGGTTCTACCCTACATCACCTAGCTTCGGAATGTCGTAAGTCGGTGGTGATGTTGTCGATGACTTGCATTGCTCGTTGTAGTCCGAAGTGGGGAGTTTTGTTGTTGTAGTTGTACGCGCCATCATTGTTGTGGGAGACCAGAGATGAAATGCCTTGCCTATCCATTACAAGACTCGAGCAAATATGAGTGGGAGAAAGAGAAGAACTTATACCAAATGTACCTTGACCGAAGTTGAAGATGGATCAATGATCACTCAATGATGTAACAAGGAAATAGCACAATTGGTACCGTTCTTGTCAATTTCTCACACCTACACAAATAAGGCTTATGGTGGAGCTCGGTGAGGATAGTGGCACAAAAATTTGATGCAAAATGTTAGGAAGAGTCAATAGTTTTGAAAGAGATTCACAAAAACGCAAGTGAAACAAGTAGACCAATAGCAATGAATGGCACACAAAAACTCACACACGAATAGATAAAAGGGGTCGTGCAACCAAGGAATAAGCTCAAAATGTGGAATCCATGGAAAACGCTCGTGTTGCACAACTCAAGAGAGACGCTAGCACGATTTCTCAATAGGCGGATACGACACTTGTGCACAACCTATAATATGCAAAATGTATCAACTTTCTATCCCAAGTATGATCCAAGATGATCGGATATAACAATCTTAATGTGCTATGTAGTATGATGCTATGGCTATTGCTTACAAGCCTCTTTGCTCTCTCTTTTGCTTAAAAGCTTTGTTCTCTTTTTTGATATGGCCACAATGCACAAACCAAGATAACAATAATGTATATGCGGGAACAAACTTGTGGCACACAAGAGATGATATGATACCAATATGAGATGGTATGTATGCAATGTATGGTGTAGATCACTAATGTGCACAAGTAACGTTGCCGGCAATACTCAAATGGCTAGTCTCGATAGGCAAGTGACGCAAAATGGGCAAGGGGTTATCAATGCAATGGCAAGGGAATATACAATGGAGGGATACCACGATACCAAGATGATATGGAGGTTATCGTCCTTGGCGATGATTAGAGGCGGTGATCTTGATGGACATACCAAGATGATGGAGATTCATCCCTAAGTAGCCAAAACACCTTAGGAAACAGAAAAACCGCGAACTCAAAATCTCAAATGTCAAATGTCAAATGGTGGTAGTGGGATGTGGTGGTGTTGTGGAAGTTCAATGGAATTGCAGAATGGCAATGATGGGTTGTGGACTATACACGGTGTCGGTGTTTGAAGCATGGTCCCTAAGTAGCCGAAGCACCTCAGGAGACACAACTCACAACACAAACAAAATTGGGTTAAATTGGGTTGGTGGAAGTGTATGGTGGGCAAGCCTATGCGGAAGTTATGGTGGTGGTGGTTGATGAAGAAGCAACAATTCCTAAGTAGCTTAAACACCTTAGGAGACTCGAATCACACCTCAAGCAACCACTAATGCTATATTGATCACAATTGGTTAGGTTGCAGAAGTCGGTGGTGGTTATGCGGAGGTTGTGGTGGAAGCCCAAGGCAAAGATGCCAAAGTTCCAGAAATTTGATGGAGTCAAATGTTAGTGGTAGTATTTTTGTGGGAAGGGGGGATGTCAAGAGCTTCAAAATGAGCTAAAGAACGTCAACAAAGGAGTTCAGATGAATTAGATATGGCCAAAACAAAATTTTAGCACAGTTAGTTTCAGGGTTACCCAGACATCCGGGAGTAGGTCCGGATGATCCGGGTTCGTCAACCAGATTTCTGTGGTCTAGGGCATCTGTACATACGGGAGATGGTCCAGTTGATCCGGGTTGATCCGGATGATCCGGGTAGGTCAATCCTCTCGGGATTTGCTCTCGGAGTCCATTTTTTGGGCGGAAATAGATGATTTTCGGGTGAAAATTGAGGAAATTTTGTGGACTGAATGTGGGTAAACTTGGGGAGATGCTAGATCCACTTGAAACCAAGCAAATCCATGTATCAAAATCAAGAAAACATCATCAAACCAACAAATCAAAAAAAAATTGGGGCTATTTTTGGTGCGGATTTTTGAAATTTAGGACAAAATCAAACAAAAGAAGGCTAGAAAAGGAGGGGACTTTGTCACAAAAGAATGCTTCATGTGCTTTGTCACGAACAATCTTGCCACACGGACTCATTCTTACATGATGGGCACTTTGTGTGTGCTAACCATTGTATTTCCGAGTGTCATTTGTGTTTGCTCTTTTTGCATGTATACCACTCCGGTGACACCTTGGAGTACTTGGACTGCGCAATGTCTTCAACTCCGTCCAACTACAAGTCTGTCCACGACAACCATTTCCATGGTGATGAGGATCATGATCCGAGGTCAGATCTTTCCCAAGGGGGGGAGATGATGCGGAGCATCCCACGTTCATCCCCATGTACACTCCGACTACTCTCCAAGCCCCAAGAGGACATACGATGAGACCTCGACCATACGCCACTGGACACAAGGTGAACTCACGCCTCTTAGAACCGTCACTTTCCACATATGAGACATGGCTACTACCTCATGCATGGACCTTGCATATACCCACGTACATCGGAGATGACCATGGAGAACGAAAGGACCAAGGCCAAGCATGGAAGAACGGACAAGACATGACTTACCCGGATCATCCGGACCCCCAGCCGGACGATCCGGACCGAGCCCAAACGACCAATCGGACAATCTGGCTAACGTGCCCAAAGACACCCGAAGCCTGCTCGACGAAGCCGGATCATCCGGACAGCCACCCGAATCATCCGGAACCCCGACGCCCAGATCATCCGGGACCCCATCCGGATCATCCGGACCATGCCTGCGCGCGTGACTTGGGACGAGGCCCGTGTACCCCTTCGCCCCTCACTTACCCCACGAGAGAGACCGCGGCATGGTGACGAGCTAGGATGATGCTTCCATATTAGGAGGCGAGAGTGATGATGTGCCATCTTCGGCCTTCATCCACGGTGACGACAACGAGATGGTTGAGCATGGGATTTTCCCTTTGACCACGATGACATATGTTGACTTGAGTGACTTTAGCCACCATATTGAGAGTGAGAGTGACTTCACCACTAGCCCGATATATGATGTCACTGTGGAGATATTGATGATTGATTCTGATACTTGTATGTGCATTTGCAAGCTTGGTGGAGACATTGCTTGTTATTTCCATGTTTGCTTTGTGCCCCATGCCTATGATGATACTATGATATTCCTTTGTGTTCGTGCTTGCGATATGTCATGTGCATTGCCTATGCCTATTATTAGCTCTCATGACTTGATTGCCATGATTTAATCTAGTATGTTGCATCTTCGCACTACTAGCTTGCATGACTAGATTACTATGTTTGCTTGCCATGTTGCATCACCGATGACTCAAACTTGCTCATTTCATGCGGTTGATGACAACCATCTACATGCTTTGCACATGATTGTTATTGCTTGCCGTCATATATCTCCATATGTTTCCTGATGCGGAGCATCCTAGGGTCATCCGCATGGACCTACCATCGCCTCACAAAGTGCCAAGAGGACCTATGACTCGAGCTAGAGCTAGAGCTCTCAACACCGAGGTGACTTCTCTCCTTAGTGATATTAGATGTGATTCTCTCGAGACATAGCTACTACCTAAGTCCGAGATGTTGTGCATGATTAGGTACCAAGAGGACCCTCCCGAAGATGCATGTGGAGACGGACAAGCCACCAAGTCCACGGGTGAAGTGGAGCGCCAAAAGGAGAAGAAGGTAGCTCTAGGGCCCGGACATTCGGCCCCGAGCCCGGACATCCGGCCCCGAGCCCGGACATCCGGCCGCTGGAGACATCAGCTGCAGTAGCCTTCCAGCCGCTAGACATGTACAGGCCCTGGACGTCCGGCCCGGCCCGGAAATTCGGCCCCAACGCCCGGATATCCGGACAAGCTGCAACAGAGGACAGAAGAGAACCCCCAATAGCCCGGACATCCGGCCCCTCCAGCCCGGACATTTGGCCCGATGCCCAGACGTTCGGCCCCGTCTGTCTGCACACAGTAAAGGGCCGAGGCCCATGTACCCTTTCACCCCCCCTAGACTATATATACTCTCCTCCTACCTACATTTTAGGGTTAGCAAAGTAGTAGCTCATTAGAGATAGAGCTTTGCTCATCCACATCGGATCTACTCCACGAGAGAGACCGCGGCCCCTCTTCGGAGAAGATCCCTTTGGACTCAAGACCCCCCTTAGGGTGGCCCCATCAAGACCTCCTCACGGAGAAGAACCGGCTAACTTTGTATCATCCTTTGTTGACCGTAGATCGTGTGATCTCTTATGTACTCGAGGATTTAGCATATGTGTGACTATTTCTTGTTGGTTTTAGTGATTCTCTCGTGTTTCCCCTCGTGATTTCCCTCGTGTTCCTCATGTTCTTCGTGGGATCCGCTCCTTTTGTGAAAGATCGGCCCCTAGGGTTCCTACCCTACATCATCTTGGTATCTATAGCCACGTTGATCACGATTTCGGAGCCTCCCCATTGTGTTTCTAGCCTTGTTTTTGTTGATTTTGTCCTAATTCGAAAATTTCCCCACAAAAATGGCCCCAATTTCTTTTGTGATTTGTTGGTGTGATGAAGTTTTGTTGGATTTGATCCGCGGATTTCGTGTGTTGCAGGTAGATCTAGCTCTCCATCCACTTTTACCCAATTTCCATCCATAAATTTCTCCGAATTTTGCCTGGATTTGTCACCTTCCATGCGGAGTTCGTCCGGATCCAGAGCCCGGACATCCGGCCCGACAACCCGGACATCTGGCACCCTGGACATCTGACCATCAAGCCCGGACATCCGGCCTCTGGCAGCAACATCTCCATCCACCGCCCCGTTTTCCGTCCATATTTCATCAAATTTTGTTCCGGTGCCCACATACACTTCCGCATACCACCACCACTTCCGCATAGCACCGCCATATACCACATACACCACCATCGTTTACCACTACCAACTCCGACAATTTTGTCCCATTTTGTCTTAAGAATTTGAGTTGCGGTTCTGTGTCCTATTGTTTTTTGGCTATTTAGGTACGGTTCGACATCAACATCACCTCCGCTCACCTTCGCCACGGACGCGTCATCAACTACGACCATCCCGGCTATATCATCTTTGATGTTGGGTAGAAACCCTAAGAGCCGATCTTTCATGAAAGGAGCGGATCCCGAGATGAACACGAAGAACACGAGGGGGAATATGAGGGGAAACACAAGGGGAAACACAAGAGAAAAACTAAACCAACAAGAAATAGTCAGACATATGCTAGATCCTCGAGTACATAAGAGATCACACGATCCACGGTCAACTAAGGACGATACAAAGGTAGCCGGTCTTCTCCGTGAGTAGGTCTTGAGGTTCTTCCCGTAAATGGGTCTTGAGTCCGCTTGGGGGATCTTCTCCAAGAAGGCGCTATCTCCGAGGAGAAGGTAACCGAGTGGATGAGCAAAGCTCTCACACGAAATATGAGCTAATCCTTTTCTAACCCTAACACATAGGTAGGAGAAGAGTATATATAGTCTAGGTGGGCAAAGGGGTACATGGGCTGCGGCCCAACACACAAACAACACACAAGAGTCGGACATCGGGGAGTTACCGCTCGTCCGGAGACTCGCAAGGGTCTGGACGTCCGGTGCTTGTTGGACGGCCGTAGATTTGGCTCGGGTGGTCTTCGGTCGGGCGTCCGGTCGGGGTCGGGCGTCCGGTCGGGGTCGGGCGTCCGGGGCATCGGTCGTCTAGAGGGCTCCCGAAATCTATAGTTTCGGCTCGGGTGGGGGTGTGCCGGTCATCCAGAGAAGGTCGGACGTTCGGTGCTTGGAGATCATCGGACGTCCGGGGTTTGCCGGTCGTCCGGAGCCTGGGAGCTTCGAGTTATCCTTCTTCTTGTCCATTGAGCTTGGCGTCCTCACCATCTTGTCCGTGGCTTTCCTCCAAGTGCCTGATCACACATAGGGTTTCCTCCTGAGGTAGTAGCCAGGTCTCATGCATAGAAATTGGTAATTCATAGAGGAGTTAGTTCACCTCGGTTTTGAGAGATCTGGCACGTGCTCGTGTCATGGGTCTGCTAGGCACTTGGTGAGACGATGGTAGGTCCATGGGGATGACCTTGGGATGCTCCGCATCATCTCCCCTCCCTTGGGGAAGATCCGACCTCTGATCAAATTCTTCATCACCATGGTAGGGCGAGAGGTCCTTGACATTGAAGATGTCGCTCACGTTGTACTTGTCGCGCGGGAGGTCGATCTTGTAAGCATTGTTGTTGTAGCGTGCAAGAACCTTGAAGGGTCCATCTGCTCGAGGTAGAAGCTTGGACTTGCGTTCGGTGGGGAAGCGGTCTTTGCGAAGGTTTAGCCACACAAGATCGCTAATGTCGAATACCATGGGTTGTTTGTTGATGTTGAGCTTGGTCGCAAGTTGTTGTACTTGGCACTCAATGGTGTGCCTTGTATCTTCAGGCACCTTCTTCAGATGGTCCACTCGTGCACTTGTGTCCATATTGATGCGCTCTTGTAGTGGTAGAGGAAGAATGTCCAATGGGGACAACGGGTTGAATCCGTAGATGACCTCGAAGGGGGACTTGCCAGTTGTTGAGTATCTTGCATGGTTGTAGGTGAACTCGGCGATAGGTGGACACTCCTCCCACTCCTTGATGTTCTTCTTGATAAGCACGCGAAGTAGATCGAAGAGTGTGCGGTTGGTCACCTCTTTCTGGCTGTCGGTTTGTGGATGATACGCCGTGGAGAATAGTAGCTTGATTCCGAGCTTGGTGCACAGGGTCTTCCAAAAGTAGATTAGGAACTTGACGTCGTGGTCCGAGACGATGGTCTCTGGCACTCCATGTAGACGCAATATTTCCCTACAAAAGAGATTGGCAACATGTGAAGTATCGTCTATCTTGTTGCAAGGAACAAAATGTGCCATCTTAGAGAAACGGTCCACAACGACAAATACTGAATCCTTTCCATTTCTAGTCCTAGGCAATCCAAGTACAAAATCCATGCTAATATCTTCCCATGGTTGATATGGAATAGGGAGAGGCATGTAAGGCCATGGGATTGAGCTTTAGACTTAGCTTTGCGACATGTAGAGCATCGGTTGCTGAAGCGGTTGACATCGTGAAACATCTTAAGCCAATAGTAGTTCTTGGAGAGCGTAGCAAAAGTCTTGTTGCATCCAAAATGTCCCATTAGTCCTCCTCCATGAGATTCCTGCAAAAGCAACAAGAGAAGAGAAGACTCGGGGATGCAAAGCTTGTTAGCTCTCATAGGATATCCATCTTTGATGTAATAGCGTTCCCAAGAGGTATGCGTCAAACATTTGGCACAAGGAGTAGAACAAGTAGGATCATGCTCATACAAGTCTTTTATGTGCTCAAAGCCAATGATATCCAATTCAAGTTGAGTAACAAGCATGCATATGCAGGAAAGAGTGTCCGCCGCAACATTTTCCTTACCTTTGATGCACTTGATGACATAAGGAAAAGACTCAATGAATTCACTCCATTTGGCATGACGCTTGTTCAGCTTAGTTTGACCTTTAAGGTATTTGAGCGTTTCATGATCAGTATGAATGATGAATTCATGAGGACGAAGATAATGTTCCCATTCATGCAAGACTTGCACTAAAGCATATAACTCTTTGTCATAGATGGGGTATTTGAGTTGTGCTCCGGAAAGTTTCTCACTAAAGTAAGCTATGGGGCGCTTCTCTTGCATTAACACACCTCCTATGCCATTACCACTAGCATCACAATGAATCTCAATGGGCTTGTCAAAGTTGGGTAATGCAAGCACGGGAGCATGAGTAAGAAATTTCTTAAGCTCACTGAAAGCGGTATCGTGGGTCCCCAAACGAAAGGCACATTTTCTTGCTCAAGGCATGCAAAGGTGAAGCAATGGTGCTAAAGTCCTTCACGAATCGATGGTAGAAACCGGCTAGACCAAGGAAACTACGCACTTGTTGCAAATTGGTTGGTTGGGGCCAAGTTTTATTAGCATTGACATTAGAGTCATCAACATGAACACCCTTAGAGGAAACAACAAAACCCAAGAAAACGAGCTTATCAACGCCGAAAAGGCACTTTTCCATGTTAGCATAGAGATGCTCATTTCAAAGAGTTGCAAAACGGTTCGAACATGGATGACATGATCTTTGAGGGATTTGCTATAAACAAGTATATCATCGAAGTAGACCACGACAAACTCACCAATGTAAGGGCGAAAGACATGATTCATAAGACGCATGAAAGTACCCGGTGCTTCCGATAAACCCATAGTCATGACTAACCACTCATACAAACCAAACTTTGTTTTGAAAGCGGTTTTCCATTCATCACCCTCTTGTATGCGGATTTGATAGTAACCACTTTTAAGATCAATTTTGGAAAATATAGTGGCACCGCTAAGTTCATCAAGCATATCATCAAGGCATGGAATGGGATACCTATAGCGAACGGTGATAGCATTGATAGGTCTACAGTCGGAGCAAAAGTATCAGAGCACCATCGGGTTTAAGATTACAACTCGATCCAATAAAGTTTCAGAAGAACGAGAGTTGTAACTTAGCAAAAAAACGTTGTATATGGGCGATAAAATAGACCCGCTTGAAGACTAACTCAAATTTCTCCCCCTTTGTCATCAAATGACCAAAAGGATCGAAACTGAGGACTAACGCCCCTGAAGATAATCAAGTTGATGAAGGAGCGCCAGCGTTGTTGGGGTCGTTGGTTGATGTAGGGCCTGCCGCAGTGTCGTCTAAATCTTCATGTTCATCAGTGTCGCGCAATGAAGAATATGATCTGGCCACCAGAGAAGGAACCTTGACCTTCTTGAATTTCTTCGGTGGAGGTGCAGACCAGTCAAAATCTTCATTAAGACCCATGTTCTTCAGATCTTCTTCACCATACAGATGTGACAGGATTGCCCAGGTGCGACCAAAGACTTGATGGAGGTAGTAGTGGTTTTTCTTCACTGCATTGTGTGTGGCAGTCATGTTGTGAAGAAGTGAACCAAACTGACGCTTAACCCATTTGTGATTTCGATCCACCTTCTGGTGAAGACTAAGCACAAGTTCACGGTCTGTCATCACGCGCGGAACAGTGGCTTGAGGAGTGGACTTAGGTGCATTGGCAGAGTCATGTGTGGCAAAGTCATCATTGGTGGAATAAGATGCATCTTTGCGAAACTGGCCATCCAATGGACGAATGCCTTCATCAATTACAGCTTGTGCCTTTCCCTTTCCATCAACTGAGGAATATGTCTGCTTGAGGACTTCAATTGGGGGCAAGTAGCTGAGATGATTCTGGAAATTAGCTTTGTAGTTGAGTGAAGACCTTGTCCCGAGGAATATCATGATCCAAGGTGCATAAGGCTTCAGCTCAAACGGAGACAGTGCAACATTGGCCATAGTCCTCATGAAGAAATCGTGATAATTGACAGGAATGCCATGAACGATGTTGAATACCAGATTCTTGATGATGCCAACAATTTCCTCATCAGATGAGTCGTGGCCTTTGATAGGACTGATTGTCCTCGTAAGAATACGATAGACAGTTCTGGGCACGTACAGCAATTCCTTCACGAGGAATTTTGTTCGTGGTGCCTGACCTGGTTTCAAAGGCTTCATCAGCACTTGCATGTAATGATGTGTGAGCTCAGGTTCACTGTAGATGCAGCGAGCTTCTTCAAGGGGAGGACTGAGTGGTAGAGCACAAAGCAATTCAGAGGCTGGTGCAGTGTAGTGAGTGTTTTCAGACATCCAGTCCAGCACCCATGAATTCACATCTTCAGCATTTCCGGTGATGTGCAGCATTGCATAGAATTGAAGAATCAGTTCTTCATTCCAATCACAGATGTCAGAGCAAAAATTGAGCAGTCCAGCATCGTGAAGAACACTGAGGACTGGTGCGAAGCACGGCAGAGATTCCATATCCACGTGAGGAATATGCTCATGGTAGAAAATCTTCTCCTTGTTGAACAGCACTGAGGAATAGAAATTGGCTTGACTGGCAGTCCAGAAACGCCTCTTCCTAATGCGACTAGAGTCATATGGATTATAATCTTCGAAGAATACATGCTCGCCGAAGAAATCATCAGCCTTGAACTTTTGCTTGCGTGAGAATGGATCCTTTGGTTTGGCAGAGGAGTGTCAGTGATTTGCATCACGACCTCAGGAATCTCAATCGCAGGTTCTTCAGGCTGAGGAATTTCTGGTTCTTCCTCAGTAGCAGTCTGCGTATTTGGTTGTTCAGCAGCAGCAGTTTCTTCAGTGCTAGTGGCTGGAATTTCTCATGGACAGATGTAGTGGGATGAGTTTCTTCAGAGCCCATGTGAACAGTTTGTGTGGGGGACTGAGGAATTTGTTGTAGAGGGGTGAACATTGGAGAGTTTGGATGCTGACTTTCCCAGAATTCATCACTGATTACGGGTGTGGAGCAGCCAATGTCCACATCTTCATCTTCCATTTCTTCAACGCCAGCCTCTTCAGCTATGAACTGAGGCATAGGCGAGGAGATGATAGGTGTTGAAGGGATCACATCCACTTCAATTTCTTCATCCAATGGTTCAGACGAAGCAGCAGAAGGAGTTTCTTCATCAGATCCGCTGGGAATCACATATTCTTCATCAAAAGGAACAAGGTCCTTTGATAGCCTGGTTGAGATGGGAACAATATCAATCGGACGTGCAAATGAGCTTGTCATAGGCTTCATTTTCTTCGGAGCTGAAGAATCCGAAGCAGCTGATGCTTTCCTTTTCTTCACTGCAGCACGCTCTGTAGCCTTGGTCTTCTTCACATCTGATGCAGATGGAAGGATTGAAGTTGAAGTTAGTGCAGGAGCAGCTGAGGAATCTGGTTGATTTTCTTCAGGCACAACTGATGCAGTTGCCCTGAGTTCTTCAGTTTCTTCAGGCACACCACTAGTGGGTGCCCTGGTAATTTCTTCAGTGGCTGGAATGCAGTCATCAGCCCTGGAACTCACATTTTCTTCAGCAGCCTGATTTTCATCAGCGGTGCTGGCATGTTCTTCAGTCGGCTGAGCAGATGCTTCAGCCTAAGGAATTTCCTGTTGTGTTGGGGCAGTAACATTTGAAGTGAACTGTTCAGTTATCTTTACAAATCTAACTTTGGCTCCTTGCCAATTAGCATAGTAGGCTTGGAAGTCATCGCTGAGGGTTTTGATTTCAGATTGGATTTTTACAAGTTCATCAGTGGTCATAGTGACAACGTTGTTCTTCAGGTATTTCTCCTTTCTGTACTGGGCCTTCTTGATCTGCCTGGCCTGATCATATTTCCATTTCTCCTCTTGGATGAAATGAGTCAGCATGTGATTTTGACCAGGCGTCAGCTTGAAGTCAGGCATAGGAGTATTTGGGTCCTTGTGCCAGAGATCAATGTAGTCGAGGATCAGCTTGGGATCCAAAAGCAGTGGCACAGGTGTGCCTTTGGCTCTAGCGGCCCTAACTTGTCTGTCTCTGATGATTTCTGCAAGTTCATCATCATCAGCTTCATCTTCTTCAGGTGGCACTTGGAAAGCGACTTGCTTCTTTTGAGGACTTGGCCGAGGACCTCGTCCAGCAGTTGCCTTGGTCTTCATCAGAGTGGGGCCAAATGAAGAATTTGGTGCAGCTGAGGAGCTTGCTGAGACACCAGAGGCAAAGGAGATGCCCGTAGTCCTTTGGCACGAGGCCAGATGCACAGGTGCTGAGGACTTTGTCGGAACAGCTGAGGGCTTTGGAGGAGGTGCTGAGGATTTTGAAGGAGCAGCTTGAGGGATTGGTCGTGAGGACCTTGAAGAGTCTGGCCGTGAGGGCGCAGCTGAGGAACTTGGCCGTGAGGGCACTGTTGGTGAAGCACTTGGCTTACGAGCAGGATTCTTAGACATGGATTTCCTTGGCTTGACAGAGGCCTCAGCAGAGGCAGCAGCAGCCACAGCAGAGTCTTCATTGAATTTCCTCACTGCTTCTCTGGCTTGCTTGGCCAACTTGCCTTGGCGCTTGGCCCATTCATTAGGATAGTCCTCACCGCGCTTGAGGCTGGTGGGATCTGCTACTTGGCCAGGTGCCAATGGAGCTCTTCGGCATGGAGGATTGAGTGCGAATTTCTTCATGTACTTAGGAGTGACATATCTGTACTCCCTCCATTCTCTTGCCCATCTCCTCTCTATTCTCCGTTTGCGCACTTTGCGCTCATTCTTGGTTTCCTCGGTAGGTGTGTAGTACCCAACATATATGTCATCAGGGATCTCAAACGTTGTATTTACCTCAGGCCTCTTTCCTCCCTTCTGTGGCCTTTTACCATCAACCATTTTCTTCAGTTGAGGAATTTGAACAATCGAATTCTCTGAAGAAGTATGCAACTTTTCTTCCAGGAACGCTGCAAATGAGTTAAGTTGATGAGAACCTAGTGATTCAGCAGCTGACATGTGTACCTGTGAATAGAGTATAGTTGCGAGGAATTTGGAGAGGTCATATGCATTCTCAGAAGGTTTTTCAAAAAGAACAAGTTTGAGGAATTTGACCAGATGAGTCTTGAAGATTTTCACTAAGCGTTCTTTGTCTTAGGTTCCAGAGTTGTATAGATCGAAGATCCACAAAATTGAGGAATCTTGAAGAAAAATGATGCTTAGAGAAATGAATCAAGAACAGATGACATGTGAGGTGTTTAGTGTGTGAAGATTTGAAGAATAAAACACCTTTGAAGATTTTATAGAGAAACTTCGAATCAAAGAGGGCAGTAAAAGTAACTTTTAATTACCTTGAATGAAGAACACGACAAACAGTGAGGTGAAACAGTGGAGTTCGTCGGTGTAGATCTTCCACGCCCTAACTTGGCGGAGGAAGACGTCTATGGCAGTGGCGGAGGTGAAGATTTCCGCGGTCGGTGCGAGTACGACGACGACGAGGTCGAGGCAGTGAAGCTCTTCCTCACCGGCGACGATGGAGTAGCGGCGGCGCTAGGGTTTGGGAAGCTCGAGTGGGAGAGAGAGATCGAGCAGAGTAAAGGAAGTGAGGAAGGGATGAGGGGGTATTTATAGTAGCAGTGAAAAACTGTTCGCCCGAAGATTTGGGACGAACGTGCCCCTTACCCTTCTCCTTCGCACGACATCTGTCCCCCACGTACTGTGTAGTGGAGATCGTGTAAGATCGTGGGTGAATTAAAAAATTATCGTGGGATGCGGAACGATTTGAGCGGCAAAACCAAAAAAATGGATAAGATTAGTTTTAAAGTTCTGTTCTCAATTTCTTCAGCTGACAAGGACATAGTGAAGATTTTGAAAGAGTTTCAAATAGAAAGCGCATGAAGAATTTGTGAACAAATTGGGTTGAGTATAGCATAGAGGGAAAGGGTCCGATCACATTCACAAATTCTTCCTGAGATGCACTGATTTGTTGAGCAAGTAATGAATCGCGCTCCTTCTGAAGATCTTCATAACTCACTCTTAGCTTCTCAAGGTCTTGCTTTCTTTGAAGAAATTCATAAGAAAGCTTCTCATGATCCGATAAGAGAGTGTTATGTTGATCTTGAAGGGTGTCATACTTAGTATGAAGTCTCTGAAGACTTTCAGCCAAAGCTTTTGACTGATCCATTTCCTCACCCAACATATCATCGCTCTTGTTTAGCATATAGTGAGCTTTTTCCAGAGCTCTTTGTTGTTTAGTAGCAAGGGAAGCAAGTTTGACATAGCTGGGTCCAAATTCATCACCAGATTCATCATCACTGGACTCGGATAGGTAGTATTCAGTTACCTCAGCATCTTTTTGCCATATGGCATGATGCAGAAGATGATGATTCTTGTTCGAATGTCATCGTTTTGAGAGATTCCTTGAAGTCCTCAAACCAAGGATCATGACAAGTTCGATGACCTTCATAGACCTCAGAGAGACGGTCCCAGATGAGCTTCGCATGATCGAGATGCATGATATTTCTGAACTGATTTTGTGACAGGCTGGAGCAGATGACATCCTTCGTCGTGAGGTTGAGAAGAGTATACTTGCGAATGTCATCAGCATCCGCCATCTTGCATAGATCAGTCAGGCCAATCTCAGTGACGGTCCACAACTCGCTGTTCATCGCCATGAGGCGTTTCTTCATCATGGCCTTCCACTTGGGATACTCGTGACCGTCAAAGATGGGGCATGTCACCTTCGTCATACCTGCGGTCGACATAACTAAAACTCCAGGCGGTTAAACCAAAATCACACAGAACAAGGGAGTACCTTGCTCTGATACCAATTGAAAGTGTGTTATATCGACTAGAGGGGGGTGAATAGGCGATTTTTATGAAATTCTTCACTGAGAAATTTGCTGGTGAGGAAATTCCTTAGCGAAGAACTACTAGCAGCGGAATAAGTACTCAAAGGTAAACATAACAGAATACAAGCATAGTCATCATGATGAAATGAAGACAGGCACAGAGTACAGGAAGCGTAACCACAGGATAACACAGGATGAAGACAAACAGACTAAAGAAATTGAACTGAGGAAATTGAGAAAGTCTTCAATCAAAGTCTTCAAACACAGATATGAACAAACACACAACACAGTTATGAGGAAATGAAAGAGTTGAGTAAATAGAACCTGTAAGCTCGGTGAAGACAATGATTTGGTAGACCAGTTCCAACTGCTGTCTCAGTTGTACGTCTGGTTGGAGCGGCTGAGTATCTAAACTCGAGGACACACAGTCCCGGACACCCAGTCAAGGACACTTAGTCCAAGACACCCAGTCATCACCGTATTCTCCTTGAACTAAGGTCACACAGACCTCGTCCAATCACTCGTGGTAAGTCTTCACGCGACTTCCAAACCTTCACAAACTTGGTCACTCGGCGATCCACAATTCCTCTTGGATGCTCTAGACCATGATGCCTAACCGTCTGGAAGAAGCACAATCTTCAAAGGTAACAAGCGTCGGATCCACTCAGGATCAATCTCTTCAGTGATGCTCAATCACTTGGGGTTTGTAGGTGTTTGGGTTTTGGGTTTTTGGTTTTTCCTCACTTGATGATTTTCGCTCAAAGTCCTCGGAGGATGGGTTGCTCTCAAATGACAAGTGTCGGTTTCTCTCGGAGCAGCCTCTACGCTAGTGGTTGTAGGGGGCGGCTATTTATAGCCTAGGGAGCAGCCCGACATGATAAGACATAAATGCCCTTCAATGATATGACCGTTAAGTGGATAGATATTTTGGAACAGCTGGCGCATAGCACAGCAACGGTCAGAATTTTGAGTACCAAAATCCTCAGGGCTATCATGTTCCTCACTGTGTAGGCAATCCGCACTTGCGAATTCCTAACTCCTCAGTCAGGACAAATTCCTCAGAGACCAGAAGAACATCGTCTTTGTCACTGAAGAAATTGACTGAACTGTATGAGATTTCCAATGGCTTCACTCGAAGGGATTGGTAGGTGTAGGATTTTGAGTTGAGCATCACATGGAAATTTTTCCTTAGTATTTCCTCGACCCCCTTTAACAGTACGGTGTTTCCTATGACTCAAGAAAGAGAAAAACAAAACTATGAAAACGAAAGACTTCAAGCTTCATATTCCTCGCATGAATATCAAGTCTTCACGGACACACCAATTTCTTCACTTTCAAGGTCTTCATGAAAGTCTTCAGAAATACCAAAATCTTCAGTCGAAGATATTCATTTTTAGGGGCCGACTTTTCCTGTAAATATCAAACTCCTCATAGACTTATAGACCTGTGTACACTCACACACGCATTAGTCCCTTAACCTATAAGTCTTCAATACACCAAAATCACTAAGGGGAACTAGATGCACTTACAAGGGGTTCCCATTATAACCCAACCGCGTAAGGAACGCAAAATCAAGGAACATAACACCGGTATGACAGAAACTAGGGCAGCAAGAGTGGAACAAAACACCAGGCATAAGGCCAAGCCTTCCACACTTTACCAAGTATATAGATGCATTAATTAAAACAAGAGATATTTTGATATCCCAACAAATATCCGTGTTCCAACATGGAACAAAGTCCAATCTTCACCTGCAACTAGCAACGCTATAAGAGGGGCTGGGCAAAGTGGTAACGTCGACAAACAACGGTTTGCTAGGACAAGGTGGGTTAGAGGTTGGACATGGCAATATGGGAGGCATGATATAGCAAGTTGTAGGTATCGCAGCATAGGCATAGCAATAGAGCGAGCAACTAGCAAGCAAAGATAGAAGTGATTTCGAGGGTATGGTCATCTTGCCTGCAAAGTTCTCCGAGAAGACGAAAAGCTTGATCCTCATAAGCGTACTCAAAGGGTTCCTCAATCACGAACTCGTCTCCCGGCTCTACCCAAGGCAAGCACACAAGCAAAGGAAACCACAATCAAACATGATGCAATGCGCAAGCAACATGATGCAAAACATGGCATGATATGCGGGATGTGATATGCAATGCATATGCATGCTCCGGAAGGAAAAGATTGAACCAGGCCTCAACTTGGCAAACCAAGCGTGCCGCTGGAAAGATGAGTTGATTTCGGTTGAAATCTATATAAAGATCACCGGAATCGGATGCACGGTTTGCAAATGGCAAGCAAAACAATAGTGGCACAATTCTGCGATTAACATCACGATGCCATCTAGAATGAAACAAGAAACTAAGCTACTGCACTCCAACATAGCAACAAAGCACATGGGAGTGATCCACTCAAGATTCTTGACAAAAGACGAACTCTGAGATACGGCTAAATCACTCAATAGCAGGTTCAAACAAGCATGGCAAAAGTGCAAAAGATATCAGGTTCACAGACTTGGTGAAAATAACAACATGTCAGGATTTAACATCAGGAAGCAATGTTTAGAGCAAGATAACAACATGCTACAGGAACATATCATGGCAAATCAAGGCATGGCATGAAACTACTCAAAGCATATAACAAAAGTCCAGTATTGACCATAAGCCAAAAATGATCAGAAAATATGAGGGTACCCATGTAAACATAGCAAGTTTCGTTAACAGATTCAAACTTAGCAGAAAACTGGACATGGCATGAACAGAATTACGAAGGCATGTTTGCGAGCTCGATTCACTCAACACAAGGCATTGCATGACAAGCTAAGCATACACCCAGCAAGAAGACATGATCAAGCTATACATGGCAAGAACAATCTCATAGTATGCAAGGATCAACTACAACAAGCTCGGCAAAATTGATTAACACGTAAACAATCTGCCAGGAACATTTTATAGCAAAAGTAGAGCAAGATTGAGTCATGCTAGGGTACTCCATAATTGCAAACAAAGACATGGATGGATAGAGCATAACCATATCTCAAAATCATCCTTATTGAACATGCTCAAAAGAGGCATGGATCACTCTGTAGCAACATGAATACATGGCATAAAAATAACATCAGGGAAATGACTTAGAAGAATTCTAAGTCCCTGAAATCAGCAACATCATGAGAGCTACTTTGCATGCTTGTGCTAGTCACCATATTGATCACAAAAATACATGGCATACACCCCTGTAAAGATGGCATGGCATAGCCCAAAACACATGTAGAGCTCATGCTCATATGAGGCACACAATAATAATGGCAAAAATGACAAATGTCCATAATCTGTTATGATACAGAAACTAACATTTTATAGCACTCTTGCAACAGCATTTTAAGCATCAAGATGGACTCAAACAAGCATGATGCAATGTAATGAAATGAAGAGGACATCCTGATGAGCAATTTGATATATCATGCATGCAAAACGGAGCAACGAGCACGAAGTTATGGCATGATGAAGTAGGCATGAAAATATCAGGATTCAGGGACTTAGTGGAAAAACACCAAGTCTGGAACTGAACGTAGAATAGTAAAGTGTGCTCGGAGCGTGATTTATGGGCAGCTCACCCAGTGGGCTCGGCCCAAGAGGAGAAGAGGCGTGGTGGGCCTGAGGGAGAGGCGCTGCTGGGCCGGCGGCTGAGGTGGCCCAAGACGGGGCCCACGGGGGCGAGGGGGAGGCGGCCCATGAGTGGGCGCTCGTCGTCTCCTCGACAAGAGCCGAGCGAGGCCATGGCGGCGCCGGCGACGGCAGGTAAGCGGCGGCACGTCAGCGGGTTCGGCCGGCCGACAGCGGGAACGGGCGGATCCGGCCGACCAACTGCCGGATCCGGTGACGGCGGGGTCGACGAGGCTCTTACGACACGGGCGGCATGGAGCTCCGTGCTCGGGCGGCGAGATCCGGCGAGGTAGGTGGTGGAGGAAGGCGGCGACGCAGCGTGCTCCGGTGAGGTGCGGTCGCCGGAGACGGCTGGCGAGGATGGCAGCGAGGCGGCGGTGGAGCGGGGCAAGCGCTCGGGCGGCGGCTGAGGTGCTCGGGCCCGGGCGGTGGAGGAACGGGCCGCAGGGGTCCCGGATGGGCCTGGGCGGGCCGCGCGGCGGCGGAGCCGGCGAGGACAGGTGGCAAGCTGTGGTTGGAGGAGAGCGGCGGCGGGGCGACATGGCGGCTTCTGATTTCATGGAGTGAGGTAGCGGCTGGACATGTCCGGTGCGGAGGAAGAAACGTCCGGCGGCGCGAGGGGAGCTGTGCTAGGGTTTGATCTGCGCGAGAAAATCGGTGGGAGACACATATTAATAGGTAGAGGGAGCCAGGAGAGTCCAAATGAGGTGCGGTTTTCGGCCGCGTGATCGTGATCGAATGACCGAGAAGATGGAGGGGGTTTGGATGGGTTTTGGGCCACTTTGGAGGGGTGTTGGGCTGCAATACACACGAGACCTTTACGGTTCCTCGGTTAACCATTGGAGTATCAAACGAAGTCCAAATGGCACGAAAACTTGACAGGCGGTCTACCGGTGGTATACCAATACCGCTTGGCAAGTCTCAGTCCAATCCGAGAACGTTTAACACCCGCACACGAAAAGAGGCAAAAGGGGACGCCGGAGGACATAGGAGCGCCGGATTGCAAAACGGACAACAGGGAAAATGCTCGGATGCATGACACGAACATGTATGCAAATGCGATGCACATGATGACATGATATTAAATTCATGACACGCAAGCAAATGACAAGGCAACAACAGCGAATAACTGGAAGACACCTGGCACATCGGTCTCGGGCATTACACAAGCCTTCTACAAGCAACGTTGACAACTCGAGTTCCAAGAAAGCTTCGTCAACTCCGAGTCATCCTCCTACTACAAGCAACTTCAAGTCAAGAGCTGCATCATCATCCACTCCAACTGATGATACCTTCAAGACGAGTTCTTTCAAATGCTTCACATGCGGAGGTCGAGGCCACAAGTCCTACGAGTGCACCAACAAGCGGACCATGATCCTCAACAATGGCGGCACCTACGACTCGATGAGTGAAGGAGAAATGGACGCTCTTGAGCAAGTCGCCATGCACCGGCAAGTGAACGGCGAAGAAGAACAAGTCTTTTGCGATGAAGATTCAAGTCCCGCTCTTGTTGTCTCCAAGGTCTTGACTCCCCAACATCACCAAAAAGAAGACCAATGATGCCAAATATTCCACACCAAGGCCGGCATCAATGGAAGATCCATCAAGGTCATCATCGATGGAGGGAGTTGTCATAATCTCGCAAGTGAAGAACTTTGCTCCAAGCTCCAATTGCCCAAGACGAAGCACCCACGTCCATACAAAGTGCAATGGCTTAGCGACTCCGGCACTATCCAAGTCGAGCATTTAGTACAAGTCTCCTTCAAAATTGGCGCCTATGAAGACACCTTAGAGTGTGACGTCATCCCAATGACCATTTGCCACCTTCTCCTTGGACGCCCATGGAAATTTGATAGAGGAGTCATCCACAACGGTCGAACGAACCACTACATCTTCAAGATGAAGGGCAAGGAGTACGTACTTTGTCCCACGTCCCCAAGCCAAGTTGTCGCTGACAAGCAAGCCACCCATCATGGAGACAATAGTGAGAGAGCAAGCCACCAAAAAGAGAGTGAGCGCCACAAGCCCAAATCGAGCACCTCCACGATGAGCGAAAATAAGAACTTAGTCCTATTTGACACCAAAAGTGAGATACGAGGAGTGTGTGAGAACCCATCTAGTGTCCTACACTATGTCCTTTTGTGCAAGGACAGTGAACCACAAACTAACACCTCTCACACTCTTCCTCTAGTGTTGTCTTCTCTTTTGCAGGAATTTCACGATGTTTTCCCCGACGAGCTACCGCTGGGACTACCTCCACTACGAGGAATCAAGCACCGCATCGACCTCATCCCCAGAGAACCACTTCCGAAGAAAGCTCCTACCGAGTCAACCCCGAAGAGACCAAAGAAATACCAACGCAAGTAAAGCATCTCATAGACCATGGACATGTGCGTGAAAGTTTGAGCCCTTGTGCTGTCTCGGTCATTCTTGTGCCAAAACGAGAAGGTAGCTTTCGCATGTGCTCCGATTGTAGACCTATAAATGCTATCACCGTTCGTTATAGGTATCCCATTCCACGCCCTGATGATATGCTTGATGAACTTAGTGGTGCCACTATCTTTTAAAAAATTGATCTTAAGAGTGGTTACTATCAAATCCGCATACAAGAGGGTGATGAATGGAAAACCGCTTTCAAAACCAAATTTGGGTTGTATGAGTGGTTAGTCATGCCTATGGGTCTCTTGGAAGCACCGGGTACTTTTATGCGTCTTATGAATCATGTCTTTCGCCCTTACGTTGGTGTGTTTGCTGTGGTCTACTTCGATCATATCCTTGTTTTTAGCAAGTCTCTCAAAAAGTATGTGATAGAGGCGAGGGTGTCCCGATATTTCGATGAGATGATAAGTATCGATTTGGTGGAGACGACTTCGACGATCTGATTACAAACGTGCACGACGTTGCGCCTTAGCAATCGCTAAACCAATCTCCCGAGGTTAGTGACGATGCGGAAGCACGATCACCCTGACCACGGAGGTCTACTCCTGCACGCAATCGTAGAACAAGAAAGAATATGATAATGCAATCTGAATATTGCGAATATAGATGAAGTATTGATAAAGGTGGGGATCCGAAAGCGGTCTTGGTCTGGTCGTTGGACACAAATGAAGTACACGAAGTTGCAATGGCTAACTTTTAACTAAACAAATCCCAAGGAAAAAGCTACTAGATGGATCTACTTATATAGGAGCAAGGGGTGGCGGCCAAGGAGGTGGGAGGACGTCCCAAGGCAGCCTAAAACTAACCCTAGGTCGTACAAGGCTCATGGGCCCAAGTGAAGGTGATGCAACACCTTTGTTGTTTGACTCAGATTCTGCTACAGCGTCAGATTGTTTCGCAGATATCTCAATGCTCCGGGCGAATTTGAAGGTGAATCCAATTCGGTTGGAAATAGCACGAAATCTACTTTCCAACAAAAAAAGAATCACCCAATTTGGAGTACGTATGGAAAATTTGTTGGTGTTTTGAGTCAGGTATGTCTGTGCAGTCCGAATCTGAATTCAAAACGTGAGAGACTTGGACTCTATCTTCTCTTGGCCCAAAAGTGACGTGAGAGAACATTTTTAACAGAACATAAACTTCTCCTTTTCCCTTATCTTCATATGGGGATTGTACAAATGTCCCATACACCTGCAATTAGACAAAACACAAGTGTATGAAGTATTTTTGTTCTGGATAACATAAATAGATTATTGAATAGTTTGCACTAGAAATCTCCTGATAAATATGCATGTATGCAATATTTTTGGTCGTATCCAAGGTAGTCATGCCCTCATCATCCTCCCCTTCTTGAAAACAAAGCCGTCCTCGGCATTGCTTAATCTGAATGTGGCTAACAAAAGAGACATGGTGTACATGTTGTATATGTGTATGTCATCCATTTTTACTTCCCTTGATTTTTGCACATATGACACATGTATACATGAGTAACTTTCATATATCATAAAATATAAAGCGAAAATATTATAATAAGTAGAAGGCATGAAAATATTGCAATTTAGTTTGCACATATAAGTGAAGCTCTTATTCATATCAAAAGATTGACAATATTCATCATTAAACCATCCCAACATTGGTGAATAAATCTTACTTGCATCAAATTTACATGCGACAACATGCTTAAATAAGCAAACATGCAATAGGTCATTGGACACAGAATCATCACCAAGATTAGATGTCATATCAAAATGATTAAACATTGGTTCTTTTGCAACAACAGTTAATTGAATGGGTGCACTCAAAATTGTTGGTATTTCAGTTGTTTGATCACATGATGCATTCATGACAGTAACATGATTCTCTAAAATAGGTGATGCGCTCAAATCAACATGTAACTCAACACATGATGCATTCAATTTAACTAGGCATGCATCATTCTCATGTGAAGTTATATCATCAATACATTTACTGTTACCTTGTCGCAAAGACGTAGCTGCTGTAGGTACGGACGTTGACAATGTACCATACTCTTGAGATGATGTCGCGCTCACAATCCGAGGTGGGGTTGCTCTAGTAGGTGCAACAGTGGAGGAACCAGCCGGCGGTGGTGAGCATGAACTGGAATAGTAGTTCTTGTTGTCACCCAATGCATCCTCGTGTATCTGTCTCTCAAAGGTACAAGCGCGAACATACATACCAGTAATGCAACGAGGAATATACTGAAATCTTGCACGGATATCATGGTTCAAACCACCAAAAAATCTATTCATTGTATCATCCTCAGATTCTTCTATGTCACAATGATGCATATAAGATTTGAACTCTTGGTAGTAAGCATGAACAGTGTTACTGCCTTGTTTTAATTGTTCCAATTTGCGAAGCAATTCACGACAATAGTAAGGAGGAAAAAATTGTTTTCTCATTATAGCTTTCAAAACTTTCCAAGTTGTGGGTTGGTTATCAATGTTTTTTCTTACAATGCACACTCCACCAAACAGAAGCAAAACCAGTAAATGCTCTAGTGGTAGCTCGTACTCTCTCAAGTTCAGAAAAATCATGGTGACTAAAAACTTGTTCTACTTCAAGCTCCCAAGCTAGATAAATAGAAGGATTAAATCTACCCTCAAATGATGGTAAAGAGATAACCTGAACATATGCTTGTGTGTGTTGACCCACCTCTCGTGATGGTGAAGATGTATCCATCGTCCAAGAACTTCTATCTTCGGACCCTATCATGATTAGTAGAAACAAGAAACAAAATTTAAGATTAATGTTCCTATGAACTACTAGGGTGTGGTGGTAAAGCACTCACAGTAAAGCAAAAATCAATATCTTACAAGTTCTTACCATGCAGCAGGTGGTGACATCCAACCAGCGGTGTCAAATAACTCCGAAGATTAAGTAAAACGATTGCCAGGGGAATGTATGTATACACGGTGTAGAAATATCTGGAGCTTGTAAGGCTTAAATATATGGTAGCAAAAGATTAGCAATAATCAATTCAGAGATGCAATGTTTAATAAACGCTCAACGACGGTATTGTGCTGGTCCTAGGCTAGACCGGACTAGAGACATGACCCTAGAACACTAATGAGGTCACGCTGTAGCACAACTAGGATCAATAAAAGATATGAAGTAGCTCTGGACAGCAAAATATAAGTGAAGATCATAATAGCCATAAAGATAATGATGTGAAACAACAGCCAAACATGATATATCAACAACTTTCTCTCCAAATTTCCTCTGGAAAAGTTTGTGACTATTTTTTGATCATTTTTTTCAAGAATGGTACTGACTCAAGCTTTCAAATGCAAAAGGAATCACACAATTATGAGTTGATATGAGGAGTCAAAAAATTCTAAAACTGATGTGAAAAACTGAAATAAATTGTGTTCGTGAACTTCAGAGGGCAAGAAGACCTATTTAGAAGCCGATTTTGAGGTGACAAATATTGAACAAGCTTCTGCAACTATTTAGATGTGACTCGTCGCTAGCTTTCATTTGAGTACTCGCTGAGCCAAAACAGACTTGGTATAAGGAAGTTATGCCTGTTTTACTGAACAGTGCACAAAACTGATTCCAATCCGAATTCAACTACGAGATTGAGTCTAGATAGATCCGAATTTTGTTTTTTTATTCTCTCTTTTTTTCTCACACCTTTTTTCTTTTTCTTTCTCTTTTTTCTCTGAGTTGTTTTTACTTTTTTTCTCTTTTTTTCTCTCTCCCTTTTTCCAAAACAAACTAGATAAGATGCAGATTGGATCTCGCGAAGATGTGAACGACCTCAACTATGATTGTGACAATGAACGATGGGTAGCACGTGGTGGAAATTGATGGATGGGTGGTGGACAGCGGAAGGGATAACGATGCAGCGGCGGCATGACTAATGTGAACAGAACTCGAAACTCTAAACGAACTAGACACTAAGACCAGCAACTCGACACGACTATGCAACCGATAATTCAATAATGCAAACAATGAAAAGAAAATTGCAAAGGCTCAGACTGGTTTGAACAAAGGATGGACAGATCTAACTTTTTGTGTGTGGCTTTTTCTTGGACAATAGATAAGAAAATAAATCTAATCTAGGGATAACTGGAAATTCTCACCGAGCAACCTGAAAACTGATACCACTTGACAGAGGCGAGGGTGTCCCGATCTTTCAATGAGATGATAAGTATCGATTTGGTGGAGACGACTTTGACAATCCGACTACAAACGTGCATGACGTTGCGCCTTAGCAATCGCTAAACGAATCTCCCGAGGTTACTGACGATGCTGGAAGCACGATCAGCCTAACCACGAAGGTCTATTCCTGCATGCAATCGAAGAACAAGCAAGAATATGATAATGCAATCTGACTATTGCGAATATAAATGAAGTATTGATAAAGGTGGGGATCCGAAAGCTGTCTTGGTCTGGTCGTTGGACACAAACGAAGTACATGAAGCTGCAATGGCTAACTTTTAACTAAACAAATCCCAAGGAAAAAGCTACTAGATGGATCTACTTATATAGGAGCAAGGGGTGGCGGCCAAGGAGGTGGGAGGACGTCCCAAGGCAGCCTAAAACTAACCCTAGGTCGTACAAGGCTCATGGGCCCAAGTGGAGGTGATGCAACACCTTTGTTGTTTGACTCAGATTCTGCTGCAGCGCCAGATTGTTTCATCGATATCTCAACGCTCCGAACAAATTTGAAGGTGAATCCAATTGGGTTGGAAAGATCATGAAATCTACTTTCCAACAAAAAAAAGAATCAGCCAATTCGGAGTCCTTATGAAAATGTTGTTGGCGTTTTGAGTCAGGTATGTCTGTGTAGTCCAAATCTGAATCCACAACGTGAGAGACTTAGACTCTATCTTCTCTTGGCCCAAAAGTGACGTGAGAGAACTTTTTGAACAGAACCTAAACTTCTCCTTTTCCCTTATCTTCATATGGGGATTGTACAAATGTCCCATACACCTGCAATTCGACAAAACACAAAAGTGTATGAAGTATTTTTGTTCTGGATAAGATAAATAGATTATTGAATAGTTTGCACTAGAAATCACCTTACGAATATGCATGTATGCATTATTTTTGGTCGTATCCAAGGTAGTCATGCCCTCATCAGCATGTCACCCATGTTCGAACCGTTTTACAAACTCTTCGAAAAGAGCGTCTGTATGCTAATATGGACAAATGCCTTTTTTGCATTGATAAGCTCGTTTTCTTGGGTTTTGTTGTTTCTTCCAAGGGTGTTCATGTTGATGAGTCCAAGATCAATGCTATTAAGACTTGGCCACAACCAACCAACTTGCAACAAGTGCGTAGCTTTCTTGGCCTTGCGGGTTTCTATCATCGCTTTGTGAAAGATTTTAGCACTATTGCTTCTCCTTTGCATGCTTTGAGCGAGAAGAATGCGCCTTTTGTTTGGGGACCATCCCAAGATACCTATTTCAATGAGCTTAAGAACTTGCTTACTCATGCTCCCGTGCTTGCTTTACCCAACTTTGACAAACCTTTTGAAATTCATTGCGACGCTAGCGGTAATGGCATAGGAGGTGTGTTAGCGCAAGAGAAGCGCCCCATAGCTTACTTTAGCGAGAAACTTTATGGAGCGCAACTCAATGACCCCATCTATGACAAAGAGCTATATGCTTTAGTCCGCATTTTGCATGAATGGGAACACTATCTTCGCCCTCATGAATTTATCATTCATACCGGTCATGAAACGCTCAAGTACCTTAAGGGCCAAACCAAGTTGAACAAGCATCATGCTAAATGGAGAGAATTTATTAATTATTTTCCTTATATCATCAAGTACATCGAAGGTAAGAAAAACGTTGTGGCGGACGCCCTTTCCTGCATATGCATGCTTGTTACTCAACTTGAGTTGAATGTCTTTGGCTTTGAGCACATAAAAGATTTGTATGAGCATGATCCTACTTTTGCTACTCCTTATGCCAAGTGTTTGACGCACACATCTTGGCAACGCTATTACATCAAAGATGGATATATTATGAGAGCAAACAAGCTTTGCATCCCCAAGTCTTCTCTTCGTTTGTTGCTTTTGTAGGAATCTCATGGAGGAGGCTTAATGGGACATTTTGGACGCGACAAGACGTTCGCTACGCTCTCAAAGAACTACTATTGGCCCAAGATGTTTGGTAAAGTCATGTAACACCCACAATGCGGCTATATCTCCCATGTGTAGGGGCACGACTCAGAGGCATAGCCGGATGGTAGGTTTGTTGCAAGAGGGGTAATCTTCACACAATCCCATATACTGAATAAGAAAAGGGATAAAGAGTTGGCTTACAATCGCCACTTCACACAATACATAAATATAACATACAACATCCAAAATACAAACAAAGGTCCGACTACGGAACCAAAAATAAAAGAAGACAACCCCAAATGCTAGATCCCCGATCGTCCCAACTGGGTTCCACTACTGATCAATAGGAAATGAAACAAAACAACGATCAAGATCTTGATCGAGCTCCCACTTGAGCTGGGTTGCGTCACCTACACTAGTATCATCGGCACCTGCATCTGTTTGGAAGTACCTGTGAGCCACGAGGACTCACCAATCTCACACCCGCGAGATCGAGACTATTAAGCTTATGGGTTGGAAAGGGTAGTGAGGTGGAGCTACAACAAGCACTAGCATATATGGTGACTAACATACGCAAATAAGAGCGAGAAAAGAAGCAACGCAACGATCATGACCTAGAAGTGATCAAGAAGTGATCCTGAGACTAGTTACGTTCAACCATAACACAAGAACCGTGTTCACTTCCCGGACTCCGCCGGAAAGAGACCATCACGGCTACACACGCGGTTGATGTATTTTAATTAAGTTAAGTGTCAAGTTCTCTACAACTGGATATTAACAAATTCCATCTGCCACATAACCGCGGGCACGGCTTTCGAAAGTTCAAACCCTGCAGGGGTGTCCCAACTTAGCCCATCACAAGCTCTCAGGGTCAACAAAGGATATTCCTTCTCCCAGGAAGACCTGATCAGACTCGAAATCCCGGTTACAAGACATTTCGACAATGGTAAAACAAGACCAGCAAAGCCGCTCGAATGTGCCGACAAATCCCTAGAGGAGCTACACATATATCGTTCTCAGGGCACACCGGATGAGCAGTCTGTACAACTAAAACCAACCCTCAAGTTTCCCCGAGGTGGCGCTGCAAGGGGCTCTAGTTTGGACCAACACTCAGAGGAGCACTGGCCCGGGGGGGTTAAAATAAAGATGACCCTCGGGCTCCGGAAACCCAAGGGTAAAAGGTTTAGGTGAGGCAAATGTAAAACCAAGGATGGGCCTTTCTGGAGGAGTTTTATTCAAAGCGAATTGTCAAGGGGTTCCCATAACACCCAACCGCGTTAGGAACGCAAAAGCAAGGAACATAACACCGGTATGACGGAAACTAGGGCGGCAAGAGTGGAACAAAACACCAGTCATAAGGCCGAGCCTTCCACCCTTTACCAAGTATATAGATGCATTAAATAAACAGTATATATATAGTGATATCCCAACAATATCCATGTTCCAACATGGAACAAACTTCAAGTTCACCTACAACTAGCAACGCTATAAGAGGGGCTGAGCAAAGCGGTAACATAGCCAAACAACGGTTTGCTAGGGAAGGTGGGTTAGAGGCTTGACATGGCAATATGGGAGTCATGATATAGCAAGTGGTAGGTAGCGCGACATAGCAATAGAGCGAACAACTAGCAAGCAAAGATAGAAGTGATTTCGAGGTTATGGTCATTTTGCCTGAGATCCCGCAAGGAAGAAGAACGAGTCCATGAAGAAGACAAACGGACGCAGTCGAACGAATCCTCACAACTCCGGAATGACACCGAAGCTAACGAGAGAAGCAAGCAACACAGTAAACAACCATCACATAAGCATGGCATGATGCAAAACCAAGTATGATGCATGTCCGGTTTAACGAGGTATGGCATGGAAAAGTGCACAAACAATCCTACAAATTAAGTGGAGCTCAATATGCAACGAGTTGCATATTGACGAAACGCCACGTGACTTATTTAGTTCTCTCCCGTTTAAGTACTCAACAATATTAAATGTTGATTAGCATGGCAAGAGGTGAAGCATAATAAAAGTATACTATCTAAGCATAACAACTCCGGAACAACAAACAACAATTCCGGTAAATCCCCATATGCATTTAGCAATTTAAAGCCACAACAATTTCAAATATTTTAAATGTTATTATCATGATGCAGATGACATGTTCAAGTTTATGAAATTTTATGAAAATGTTTAATGAGCAGGTTAAGAGGCATTTGTCATCATGGCGGAATCAAAAGGGGTGCCACCACAACGAATCCGAAAATGATGTCACGGTAACATATCGGTTCCGGTAGCTCATGGAGATACCGGTGCAAAAGAAAAAATGACGGGAGCGTGTTGAGCAAGATGGTGGGGTGCTCCTGACTACTGGGTGTCCCACATTACGGTGGGAAGGAAACAAGGAATGTGCAAGGATCAAATCGGCCATGGTGCAGACACGGGGTTCATCTCATACATCACACAACATACGTTCACGAGCATCGTCTTGGGTTATACCTTCAAAGTGTGCAAACGGGACAGTTCGAGTTCGTCGAGGGAAGTAGAGGAAGTAGTCGTTCCGCGATGGTAGTATAAGTAGTGGTACTATTGGTCCTCGCCGGTAGTGGTACATGTTCGTTTTTAAAGAGGTACTTGATGCATCCGAGGTTTCCGAAGGCGACGGTAGTGGAACTTGGTGAATCCCAGTTCTTCGGAGGTCGTCATCGAACTTGGTCAAAAAAACACGGCGTGGGTAGACATTCACTCAACGGTCTTTGGCAACGGTCGTCGTACATGGTTCGTAGACGTTCGGGTCTTCCATAGAGGTACTCGACGCACTCCGGATGTGTAGTCGTACACACACATAGATGAACTTGGCGGGTCCTCAATGTCCTGGTACTTGGAGTTCGGTGCGGTACTTGTCAAGCAAGAGGCAAAGTCATGGTACTTGGCATATCCAAAGGGTACTTGGTCTACGGTCATAGGTACTTGACGGTCGTCAATGTTGCATGTGTGTACATCGGAGCGGGGACTTGGCAAACAACCCCGAAGGCACTGCTGAAGATGGGGGCAGAGCGCCCTACTCGTCCTTCGGGTCACCGGTGGCGGGTCCTGCTTGCCGAGATCCGACAACCGACGCGCGGGCGCATGCCGTGATGCTGGTGATGCTTGTTGCATGCACGCGCGAGGAGGAAGGAGAGGAGACCGGTTCAGAAGTGAGGAGGATGCAGGGGAGGCCTGGGCACTGCACGGGGCTGCTGTTGCTACTCCGGCAAGCAGGCAGCAGGTCGTGGAGCTCAGGATCCAGCGCCCAGATCGAGTGGGGCGAGGGAGCTGCAGTCTGGAGGCTCGGGCGATGGTCAGAGAGGTGTGATGAGGCAAAGCAAGGGCCGGCGACGAGGCAAGGCAATGAAGGGAGCCTGCGACGGAGGAGAGGGAGACGAGCGCAAGGAGATGGGTGGCTCTAGCAGGTCGTCCGGGTCGCGAAGGACATTGGGGAGACATCGCAGGCCTGCTGGTCAGGAGCTCGAGGTGACCGGGTTGGAGAAGGAGGGCAAGGTAGGAGGACGAGGGTGAGAGGGGAAGAGGTGGCGGCGCTGTGGACCAGGGAGGATGACGGCTGCGGGCACGGAGCCTCACTCCTCCCCCTGGCGATTCAAGGAAGAATGAGGGGATCGAGGGAGGGGCGTTGCGAGCGAGAGAGGTGGGGATCGAGTGTGATGGCAGCACTGAGACTGGGAGAAAGAGGCTGCGAGGGAGAGATGAGTGATCGGGCTAGGGTTAAGGTTAGGTGGGCCTGGTGCGGGTGGTTTGGCGGCCCAGGTGCAGATGGCCTAGGGATTAGGTGGGTAGGGCTATAGGAAGACTAGGGAGAGAGAGACAAGGAGAGGGGCCACCCTGGAAAGCTGAAATGGGCTTTTATTTTAAAAAAACTTTGGAGAAAAGAAAGAGAGAGTTAGAAAAAGAATTAGACCAACAAGAATATTTTTCTTGGACCAAGAAAAATATGAAGGATTTAACAAAAATGGTTGGAAGAGGTTTTGGCAAACTAAATCCGCACTCATTTGAATTTAATTCAAATGGGTTTGGATAGAAAGTGGGTGAGGAAGTTCCAGAATTAGTGAGGTTTTAGAGGAGCCTTGATAAGAAGTGACAAGAATTGTTGGGAAAGTTTGAGGAAGAACTTGAGGTAGAATGGGCATGAGAATTAAATTGCAAGGATGTTAAGGTGAATCCCAAAATAGTGGAATGTTTAATATAGCTCCCTAATATTGGGGTATATGTTGTAAAGAGAATCTCCACGTGAATTCCATTGATTTAAATGGATCGAAGATCCATTCAAATTATTTAGTTGAGTTTTAGAACGGGTTGCATGATGACATGATGCAATGCACATGATGCAATGATGAATGCAACGAACCAACAAATCACATGACGAAACCCGGAAATCATGGAAGACACCTGAAGCTCCGGTCTTGGGGCGTCACAACACTCCACCACTACGAGAGGATCTCGTCCTGAGATCTAGGATGGCACCGAAGAGAAAATGAAAGAGGAAGAGAAGAGGTACAACTAAGTTGCTTCTTAGACCAAATGACTGAAACCAAAGAACCTTGATAGGTTGAAAACTCGAAAGAAAGAATAGAACGGAGATGAACGAAGTTGAAAACACTCCGTTACAAAAGATGAACAAGGAACATTACTAGAACCTTGTAGGTTGAAAGACATAAGAAAAAGGGTTGCAATGGACAAGAAGTACATGCAAGAACTCCGGTAGAAACGAGATGTACAAGGAACGATAAGGATCAATTACGACAACACTCCGGTTGGAAAAGGAAGGTAAAGAACATGAACTAGAGTAGATGAGAAGATACTTGATGAAATGAACAACACACTGCCTCCGGAACAAATGAATGGAAAACTAGATGGTTGGAAAGAAAAGAACGGAGAAGACGAATGACAACTCTCACAAATAAAATTGAAAGAGCATGCTTACGAAGAAAAGGTTGAACGGAGTTGTTGGAATACCAACAACGAAAAGAGTAAGCTTGTTGTGGACTTATGGAAAACATCTCGAAATCTTAAGGTGAAATTCTGCCACTAACGAAAAACAATAGATTGGATTGATATGACAATCTCGATTATCATGAAGGATTAGTATTCACATAGAAATATGACAACACTACATAGGAAAAGTATGGAATCCACACATGACTTCAAAGCAACTCGAATACCACAACTGAAAACAAAGCAAAGGTTTGGCTTGCAAAATAAGCCGGAAACAAACATATGATAGACCCCATGTCGTATCATGTGCCTGTTGGAAGGATATCCTACAATATACTTGAATTCCCACTTATAAACACCCGAAACTTTCTGGTTATGCAATCAGGTGTTGGGGATACATGAGAAGCATAATATCTCACCCAAACTAGCAAATCCTACATCCAGCTGTATCCATCCTTCAACACATAACCAAGAAACCTTTGGAAATCATTTACCTCAACCTTCGAAAAGCATCCGTTATACGAGTTATGGCAATACTCCCGAACTCCCGCCCCGGTACTAGGTGGCATCGAGGTTATCTCACCAACAACTGCATAAAAGAGATTTTCGATGTCGGCGAAACTCAGGTATTCCAGAACTGCAAAGATAAGATTGTGACGACAACACCTCGGAGCTCAACTCCCTGGGACATTGCCACAACCCCTAAATGTCAGGAGGCACCAAGAACAATGTTCTCGTCACAAAACCATCGGAACAATTCCAAGATACCCACGTGATCCTAAATTTTTTTCGTGAAATTTGAGGAGAGAAGAGTCAAAACTTCTATGTCAGGAGGCCTCACCAGAGCGACGAAGGGACTGAGGAGTAAAAAGAATCCTACTCTCCGATATATATAATCCTAAGACTCAAAACATTTTGTTCTAGACTCAACAACGTCAGCGATGCGATCAAGTAGGGGGCTCCTAAGTCGGGGATGACTCTGATACCAACTTGTAACACCCGCAATGCGGCTATATCTCCCATGTCTCGGGGCACGACTTAGAGGCATAGCCGCATGGCAGGTTTGTCGCAAGAGGGGTAATCTTCACACAATCCCATGTACTGAATAAGAAAAGGGATAAAGAGTTGGCTTACAATCGCCACTTCACACAATACATAAATATAACATACAACATCCAAAATACAAACAAAGGTCCGACTACGGAACCAAAAATAAAAGAAGACAACCCCAAATGCTAGATCCCCGTTCGTCCCAACTGGGCTCCACTACTGATCAACATGAAACGGAACAAAACAATGATCAAGATCTTCATCGAGCTCCCGCTTGAGCTGGGTTGCGTCACCTGCACTGGTATCATCGGCACCTGCAACTGCTTGGAAGTATCTGTGAGCCACGAGGACTCAACAATCTCACACCCGCGAGATCAAGACTATTTAAGCTTATGGGTAGTAAAGGGTAGTGAGGTGGAGCTGCAGCAAGCACTAGCATATATGGTGACTAACATATGCAAATAAGAGCGAGAAGAGAAGCAACGCAACGGTCGTGAACTCGAAGTGATCAAGAAGTGATCCTGAGACTACTTACGTTCAACCATAACACAAGAACTGTGTTCACTTCCCGGACTCCACCGGAAAGAGACCATCACGGCTACACACGCGGTTGATGTATTTTAATTAAGTTAAGTGTCAAGTTCTCTACAACCGGATATTAACAAATTCCCATCTGCCACATAACCGCGGGCACGGCTTTCGAAAGTTCAAACCCTGCAGGGGTGTCCCAACATAGCCCATCATAAGCTCTCACGGTCAACGAAGGATATCCCTTCTCCCAGGAAGACCCGATCAGACTCGGAGTCCCGGATACAATACATTTCGACACTGGTAAAACAAGACCAGCAAAGCCGCTCGAATGTGCCGACAAATCCCGATAGGAGCTCCACATATCTCGTTCTCAGGGCACACCGGATGATCAGTCCGTACAACTAAAACCAACCCTCAAGTTTCCCCAAGGTGGTGCTGCAAGGGGCTCTAGTTTGGACCAACACTCAGAGTAGCACTTGCCCGGGGGGG
>NC_041382.1:352272967-352285523 GCF_002162155.2 Triticum dicoccoides | reverse complement strand
GCTCCGGAAACCCAAGAGAAAAATGTTTAAGTGAGGCAAATGTAAAACCAAGGTTGGGCCTTGCTGCAGGAGTTTTATTCAAAGCGAACTGTCAAGGGGTTCCCAAAACACCCAACCGCGTTAGGAATGCAAAATCAAGGAACATAACACCGGTATGACGGAAACTAGGGAGGCAAGAGTGGAACAATACACCAGGCATAAGTCCGAGCCTTCCACCCTTTACCAAGTATATAGATGCATTAAATAAAAAATATATATAGTGATATCCCAACAATATCCATGTTCCAACATGAAACAAACTTCAACTTCACCTGCAACTAGCAATGCTATAAGAGGGGCTAAGCAAAGCGGTAACATAGCCAAACAATGGTTTGCTAGGGAAGGTGGGCTAGAGGCTTGACATGGCAATGTGGGAGGCATGATATAGCAAGTGGTAGGTAGCGTGGCATAGCAATAGAGCGAACAACTAGCAAGCAAAGATAGAAGTGATTTCAAGGGTATGGTCATCTTGCCTGAGATCCCGCAAGGAAGAAGAACGAGTCCATGAAAAAGACAAACGGACGTAGGCGAACGAATCCTCACAACTCCGGAATGACACCGAAGCTAACGAGAGAAGCAAGCAACATAGTAAACAACCATCACATAAACATGGCATGATGCACAACCAAGTATGATGCATGTATGGTTTAATGAGGTATGGCATGGCAAAGTGCACGAACAATACTACAAATTAAGTGGAGCTCAATATGCAACGAGTTGCATATTGACGAAACGCCACGTGACTTATTTAGTTCTCTCCCGTTTAAGTACTCAACAATATTAAATGTTGGTTAGCATGGTAAGAGGTGAAGCATAATAAAAGTATACTATCTAAGCAATTTAAATGAGGCCGGAACAACAAACAACAATTCCGGTAAATCCCCATATGCATTTAGCAATTTAAAGCAACAACAATTTTAAACATTTTAAATGTTATTATCATGATGCGGATGACATGTTCAAGTTTATGAAATTTTATGAAAATGTTGACATGAGCAGGTTAAGAGGCATTTGTCATCGTGGCGGAATCGAAAGGGGTGCCACGGCAATGAATCTGAAAATGATGTCACGGCTACATATCGGTTCCGATAGCTCATGGAGATACCGGTGCAAAAGGAAAAATGACGGGAGCGTGTTGAGCAAGATGGTGGGGTGCTCCCGACTACCGGGTGTCCCATATGACGGTGGTAAGGAAACGAGGAACGTGCAAGGATCAAATCGGGCATGGTGCAAACACGGGGTTCATCTCATACATCACACAACATACGTTCACGGGAGTCGTCTCGGGTTATACCTTCAAAGCGTGCAAACGGGACTGTTCGGTTTCGTCGAGGGAAGTAGAGGAAGTAGTCGTTCCGCGATGGTAGTAGAAGTAGTGGTACTATTGGTCCTTGCCAGTAGTGGTACACGTTCGTTTTTAAAGAGGTACTTGACGCATCCGAGGTTTCTGAAGGCGGCGGTAGTGGAACATGGTGAATTCAAGTTCTTCTGAGGTCGTCATTGAACTTGGTCAAAAAAACACGGCGTGGGTAGACGTTCACTCGACGGTCTTTGGCAACGATCGTCGTACATGGTTCGTAGATGTTTGGGTCTTCTGTAGAGGTACTCGACGCACTCTGGATGTGTAGTCGTACATGAACGTAGATGAACTTGGCGTCCTCAACGTCCTGGTACTTGGCGTTCGGTGCGGTACTCGTCGAGCAAGAGGCAAAGTCATGTTACTTGGCATATCCAAAGGGTACTTGGTCTTTGGTCATAGGTACTTGACGGTCATCAATGTTGCATCTGTGTACATCGGAGCGGGGACTCGTCCTTCAGGTCACCGGTGGCGGGTCCTACTTGCCAAGGTCTGACAACCGACGCGCGGGCGCATGGCCTGCTGCTGGTGATGCTTGTTGCACGCACACGCGAGGAGGAAGGAGAGGAGACCGGTTCAGCGGTGAGGAGGATGCAGGGGAGGCCCGGGCAGCACACGGGGCTGCTGTTGCTACTCCGGCAAGCAGGCAGCGGGTCGAGGCGCTCGGGATGCAGCGTCCAGATCGAGCGGGGCGACGGAGCTGCGGCCGGGAGGCTCGGGCGATGGGCAGAGAGGCGTGACGAGGCGGAGCAAGGGCCGGCGACGAGGCAAGGCGACGAAGGGAGCCTGCGACGGAGGAGAGGGAGACGAGCGCTGGGAGATGGGCGGCTCTGGCCGGTCGTCCGGGTCGCGGAGGACGGTGGGGAGGCGTCGCAGGCCTGCTGGTCAGGAGCTCGAGGTGATCGGGTTGGAGAAGGAGGGCAAGGTAGGGAGGACGAGGGAGAGAGGGAAAGAGGTGGCGGCGCTATGGACCAGGGAGGACGACGGCTGCGGGCGCGGTGCCTCCCTCCTCCCCCTGGCGATGCAAGGAAGAAGGAGGGGATCGAGGGAGGGGCGCTGCGAGCGAGAGAGGTGGGGATCGAGCATGGTGGCGGCGCTGGGACTGGGAGAAAGAGGCTGCGAGGGAGAGATGAGTGATCGGGCTAGGGTTAAGGTTAGGTGGGCCTGGTGCGGGAGCTTGGGCGGCCCAGGTGCAGATGGCCTAGGGATTAGGTGGGTCAGGCTATAGGAAGACTAGAGAGAGAGAGAGAGAAGGAGAGGGGCCACCCTGGAAAGCTGTAATGGGCTTTTATTTTAAAAAAATAAAACTTTGGAGAAAAGGAAGAGAGAGTTAGAAAAAGAATTAGACCAACAGGAATATTTTTCTTGGACCAAGAAAAATGTGAAGGATTTAACAAAAATGGTTGGAAGAGGTTTTGGCAAATAAATCCGCACTCATTTGAATTTAATTCAAATGGGTTTGGATAGAAAGTGGGGGAGGAAGGTCCAAAATTGTTGAGGTTTTAGAGGAGCCTCCATAAGAAGTGACAAGAATTGTTGGGAAAGTTTGAGGAAGTACTTGAGGTAGAATGGGCATGAGAATTAAATTGCAAGTATGTTAAGGTGAATTCTAAAATAGTGGAATGTTTAATATAGCTCCCTAATATTGGGGTATATGTTGTAAAGAGAATCGACACGTGAATTCCCTTGATTTAAATGGACCGAAGATCCATGCAACTTATTTAGTTGAGTTTTAGAACGGGTTGCATGATGACATGATGCAATGCACATGATGCAATGATGAATGCAACAAACCAAACAAATCACACGACGAAACCTGGAAATCATGGAAGGCACCTGAAGCTCTGGTCTTGGGGCGTCACACGTCAACCGCTTCACCAACCGATGCTCTACATATCGCAAAGCTAAGTCTAAAGCTCAATCCCATGGCCTCTACATGCCTCTACCAATTCCATATCAACCGTGGGAAGACATTAGCATGGATTTTGTACTTGGATTGCCTAGGACTCGCAATGGAAAGGATTCGGTATTTGTCGTTGTGGACCATTTCTCCAAGATGGCAAATTTCATTCCTTGCAACAAGATAGACGATGCTTCACATGTTACTAATCTCTTTTGTAGGGAAATATTACGTCTACATGGAGTGCCAAAGACGATCGTCTCCGACCGCGACGGCAAGTTCCTTAGATACTTTTGGAAGACCCTATGCGCCAAGCTCGGAATCAAGCTACTCTTCTCCATGACATATCATCGACAAACCGACAGCCAAACGGAGGTGACCAACTGCACACTCTCCGCTCTACTTCGAGTACCCATCAAGAACAACATCAAGGAGTGTCTACCTATCGCCGAGTTCACCTACAACCATGCAAGACACTCAACAACTGGCAAGTCCCCCTTCGAGGTTGTCTACGGATTCAACCCTTTGTCCCCATTGGACATTCTCCCTCTACCACTACAAGAGCGCATCAATATGGATGCAAGTGCATGCATCAACCATCTCAAGAAGGCGCATGAAGAGACAAGGCAAACCATAGAGCGCCAAGTACAACGACTTGAGACCAAGCGCAACGTCAACAAGCACTCCTTGGTATTCAACATCGGAGATCTTGTGTGGCTACACCTTCGCAAGGACTGCTTCCCCCACGAACGCAAGTCCAAAGTTCGCCCACGAGCAGACGGACCATTCAAGGTGCTTAAACGCTACAACAACAACCCCTACAAGATCGACATCCCACACGACAAGTACTCCATGAGCGACATCTTCAACGTCGAAGATCTATCACCCTACCATGGTGATGAGGATTTCGATCCGAGGTCGGATCTTCCCCAAGGGAGGGGAGATGATGCGGAGCATCCTACGGTCATCCCCATGGACCTACCATCGCATCAGCAAGTGCCAAGAGGACCCATGACACGAGCTAGAGCTAGAGCTCTCGAGAACGAGGTGAATTCCTTCCTTAGTGATATTACATATGATCCTCTCGAGACATGGCTACTACCTGAATCCGAGACGTTGTGCATGATTAGGTACCAAGAGTATCCTCCCGAAGATGCACGTGAATATGTACAAGCACCCAAGTTCACGGATGAAAAAAACCAACGGAAGGAGTCAAGGGCACCTCCCAGGCCCTAGACATCCGGCCACGACCCCGGACGTCCGTCCCCTGGGGCTTCACCCACCACAGGCGCTCAGCCGCCAGGACACTACAGGCCCCAGACATCCGGCCTCGCCAGCCCGGACATACGGCCCTTCCCAAGCCCCCGAAAATCCGGTTGCTAGACCGGATATGCGAACACCCCCGAACCCGAGAGCAACAAGGCCAGCTTCACCAGCCCGAACATCCGGCCTCCACAGCCCGGATATCCGGCCCTCCGCGAACGCCCGGACGTCCGGCCTCCCCTCTCTGCGCACAGTGTAAGGGCCGAGGCCCGTCTACCCCTTCGCCCCCCTAGACTATATGTACTCCACCTCGTTCTACTTTCTAGGGTTAGCAAAGGATTAGCTCATATTTAGTGTGAGAGCTTTGCTCATCCACTTGGTTACCTTCTCCTCGGAGATTTGAGCCTCCACCGGAGAAGATCCCCCAAGCGGATTCAAGACCCCTTTTAGGGAAGAACTCAAGACCTCCTCATGGAGAAGACCGGCTACCTTTTGTATCGTCCCAAGTTGGTTGTGGATCGTGTATCTTCTCTTATGTACTCGAGGATCTAGCACATGTGTGACCTATTCGTGTTGGTTTAGTGTTTCCTCTTGTGTTCCCCCTTGTGTTTTCCTTGTTTTCCCCCTTGTGTTCCTCGTGTTCTTCGCGGGATCCGCTCCTTTCGTGAAAGATCGGGGGATTAGGGTTCTACCCTACATCAGTCTATGGATGCTTTACTTGCCTTTGTATTTCTTTGGTTTATTCGGGGTTGACGCGATAGGGAGCTTTTTCGGAAGTGGGGCTCCGGGGATGAGGTGGATGCGGTGCTCGATGGCTCGTAGAGGAGGTAGTCCCGGAGGTAGCTCATCGAGGAAAACATCTTGAAATTCCTGCAAAAGAGAAGACAACACTAAAGGTAGATCATGAGAGTTGTTAGCTTTTTGCGTGTCGTCCTTGCACAAAAGGACATAGTGTAGGACACTAGATGGGTTCTCTCACACTCCTCTTATCTCACTTTTGGTGGAAAATAGAACTAAGTTCTTCTTGTCGCTCATCGTGGAGGCACTCGATTTGTGCTTGTGGCGCTCTCTCTCTTTTTGGTGGTTCGCTCTCTCACTATTCTCTCCACGATGGTTGGCTTGCTTGTCGGCGATCACTTGGCTCGGAGACATAGATCGAAGTACTTACTCCTTTCCTTTCAACTTGAAGATGTAGTGGTTCGTTCGGCTATTGTGGAGGACACCTCTATCAAATTGGCATGGGCGTCCAAGAAGAAGGTGGCAAACGGTCATAGGAACGACATCACACTCCAAAGTGTCTTCGTAGGCGCCAATTTTGAAGGAGACTTGTACTCGATGCTCGACTTGGATAGTGCCGGAGTCGCTAAGCCATTGAACCTTGTAGGGATGTGGGTGCTTTGTCTTGGGAAATTGGAGCTTGGAGCAAAGTTCTTCACTTGCGAGGTTCTGACAACTCCCTCCATTGATGATGACCTTGATGGATCTTCCATTGATGCCGGCCTTGGTGTGGAATATGTGGCATCTTTGGTCTTCTTCTTGTTAATGTTTAAGAGTCAAGACCTTGGAGACAATGAGAGCGGGACTTGAATCTTCATCACAAAAGACTTGTTCCATGTCTTCTTCGTTCACTTGCCGGTGTATAGCCACTTGCTCAAGGGCTTCCATTTCTCCTTCACTTATTGAGTCATAAGTGTCGTCGTCATTGAGGATCATGGTCCGCTTGTTGGTGCACTCATAGGACTTGTGGCCTCGGCCTCCGCATGTGAAGCATTTGAAGGAACTCGTCTTGATGGTCTCATCGGTTGGGGTAGATGATGATGAAGCTCGCGGCTTGAATTTGCTCGTTGTAGGAGGATGACTTGGGGTTGACGAAGCTTTCTTGTAACTCGACTTGTCGATGTTGCTTGTAGAAGGCTTGGTAGAGGAAGGCGGTGTTGGAGTCGTTGAAGCTTGGGTGTTGGAGAAGCCGTATGACTTGGATGAGAACTTGGCATACTTGTAATCGTCTTGCACTTGACGTTCCGCTTTTGTAGCTTGATGCACTAGCTCGATGAGGTTCGAGTATGGTTGTAAGTCGGCGATCTTCTTGATAGGATGGTTGAGTCCATTCAAGAAACGTGCCATAGTTTGCTCATCATCTTCTGTGATGTTGGCTCGTATAATTTCAATCTCCATATCCTTGTAGTACTCTTCAACGCTCTTGGTTCCTTGCTTGAGTAGTTGGAGTTTCTTGAAGAGGTCACAGTTGTACTATGTAGGCACGAAGCGTGCTCTCATGACATCCTTCATTTGCGCCCAAGTAGTGATGGGTTGTTCACCTCTTGCCTCACGGCCATCGATAACTTGTTCCCACCAAATGAGGACATAGTCTTGGAACTCAAGGGATTCCATCGCGATCTTTTTCTCTTCGTCATAGTTGTGCAAGCGGAAGATTTTGTCGACCTTCAATGCCCATGAAAGGTAATCTTCGGGATCGTTGCTTGCATTGAACTTGGGCATGGTGAACTTTAGCTAACCGTAGAGTTGCTCTTCATTGTGTTGGTGTCGGGGATGATGATGCCCATGTTGTTGAGGATTGGCAAACTCGTGTTGCTCTTGGTGAGGAGGGTTGTCAACCTCGTGTTGCTCTTGTTGTGGAGGATTTCCATTGTCTTCATGCTCTTGGTGAAATTGGGGTTCTTGAGGAGCTTGTGGAGGGGCCTGTCGAGCTCGAGGATGAACTTAAGGAACTTGACGATGTGCACGTGATTGGTAAATCCTCTCTTGAACTTCTTCACGAAGTGCTTCTTCTTGTTCACACCGATGGCGGTCGCGTGTGGCGACAGCGTGACTTGAATCTGAAAGGGCATGTTGCGTCTCAAGTTCTTGAGCTTCACAGAGTTGTTGTTCTTGGCGTTGTTCCTCGGCATCTTGTGCATCTTGGTGTAGACGCGCTCGCTCTTACTCTTCATGTTGGCGTTGTCATTGCCGTTCTCGTGCTTACGCAAAGGCAGCTTGGTTTTGACGGTGTCGGTGCTCTTGAGAGTCAGTGTCTCGTAGAGGATTGAGGCTTTCTTGATGATTGTTGCACGCGGCACGTCGATGAGTGTTCGATGTCGGTGTACTTGAGCCTGAGAGGGTGAAGTCGGAGTGTCGACTTGAGCGGCTCCGTCTTGATGAGGACGAAATGGAAGAAGAGCGGTTGAGCAACAAAGCATGAATCTCGTCCATTCTTGCATCGTTCTCTTGCTTGTGATCGTCACGCTTGTGGTCGAAGTAATCCCTTGTACGTTGCTCAGAGAGTCGCAAGTCGGTGGCGAGGTTGTCAATGCGTTCACTCATTGCTTGTTGCTCTTGATGCAAAGCACATTGTGCACCAAAGAGGTGGCTCTTGGTGACGTAGGAGATCATGTCATCGTCTTTCCCGATGAAGAGTGGGTTGGTAGAAGTACTTGGCCTATCCATCATTCCAAGAGAAATATGTGAGTGGGAGAAAGAGAAGAACATATACAAAATGTACCTTGACCAAAGTTGAAGGTGGATCAATGATCACTCCAATGTGGAACAAGGAAATAGCACAATTGGTTCCAATTCTTGTCGGTTTCTCACACCTACACACGTAAAAGCTTATGGTGGAGCTTGGTTAGGATGGTGGCATAAAATTTGATGCAATTGTTAGTGAGATTCAATAATGTTGGAAAAGATTCGCAAGTTTGCAATGCAACAAGTAGACCAAGGAATGTAAGGTACACGGAAACAGACACGCAAAGAGATAAGTGGGGTTGTGCAACCAAGGATGAGCCAAAATGTGGAATCCACAAAAATGCTCTTGTTGCACAACACTAGAGAGATGCTAGCATGATTGCACAATAGGCGGATACGAAGACTTGTGCACAACCTACTAAGCAAAAATGCAATGACTTCTATCCCAAGTATGCTCTATGTATGGTGTTTCGATGATATGATCCAAGATGATCTAGTATGACAATCTTAATGTTGTATGATGCTATGGTTCTTGCTTATAAGCTCTTTGCTTATCTTTCCCTTTTGCTTAAAAGCTTGCTTGTCTCTTTGTTGTTTGAGCTCTTTTCTCATGCAATGCTTCACGAACCGAGATAGCAATTGTGTATGCGATGACAACCTTGTGACACAAGAGATGATACAAAAAATGCACCAATGATGTATGTATGCTATGGGAAGTATGATCACTAATGTGCACAAGTCACGTTGCCGGCAAGAATCAAAGGCTAATCTCGATGGGTAAGCAACGCAAAGGAGTAAGGCTATGATGGCTATTAAGGTAATGGCAAGAATGATGTATCCAAGACCAAGATGATGTTACCGCTTCTTGCTTACGGTATGGTGTCAAAATGGTGGCACGAATACCAAGATGTGGTCAAGGTGGTCGTTGTTGATGACGCGTCTATGGCGAAGATGAGTGGCCATGATGTTGATGTCGAACGTACCTAAATAGCCGAAATAGAATAGAACACAGAACCTCAACTCAAATTCTCAAAGCTCGAAGTGGCAACACATGTCGGAGTGCGAAAGGGGTAAGCAATGGTGGTGGTATGTGGAAGTGGTGATGGTGTAAAGGTGGTGGGAGTGCGTATGCGGAAGCGGGGCAGTGGTGGTGACTAAACTGAAGAAAATTCAGTTTCGTCAGGGAACACCGCACGTCCGGTGCTTTACGGTCGTCCGGTCATCGGACATCGGGAGGCGGTCGGATGTCCGGTGCCTGGGCGATTTTCGGGAACGGGATGAACAACTCGTGGACGTGGTGGAGAGGTCGAAATTCGTCGAATCCAGGCGATTTCGTGGATGGAAAAGGTGAAGACAAGGGGGAAAAGCTAGATCCACTCAAGGCAAAGCAAATCCACAGATCAAATCCAACAAAATTTCAACACACCAACAAATCACAAAAAACAATTGGGGCTATTTTGTGGGAAATTTTCGAATTAGGGAAAAAATTAACAAAAACAAGGCTAGAAACACAACGGGGAGGCTCCGAAATCGTGATCAACGTGGCTCTAGATACCAAGATGATGTAGAGTGGAAAGCCTAGGGGGCGATCTTTCACGAAAGGAGCGGATCCCGCGATGAACACGAAGAATACGAGGGGAAACACAGGGGGAAACACGAGAGAATCACTAAACCAACAAGAAATAGTTACACATATGCTAGATCCTCGAGTACATAAGAGATCACACGGTCCACGAACAACTAGGGACGATACAAGTAGCACGATCTTCTCCGCGAGGAGGTCTTGAGATTCTCCCCGTAAAGGGGACTTGAATCCGCTTGGGGGATCTTCTCCAAGGAGGCGCTATCTCCAAGGAGAAGGTAACCAAGTGGATGAGCAAAGCTCTCACACAAAATATGAGCTAATCGTTTGCTAACCCTAAAACGTAGGTAGGAGAAGAGTATATATAGTCTTGGTGGGCGAAGGGGTACATGGGCTGCAGCCCAACACACAAACAGCACACAGGCGTTAGACGTCCGGGAGTTGCCGGTCGTCGGGAGACTCGCGAGGGTCTGGACGTCCGGTGCTTGTTGGACGACCGTAGATTCGGCTCGGGTAGTCTTCGGTTGGACGTCCGGTCGGGGTTGGGCATCCGGGGCTTCAGAAATCCGTAGTTTTGGCTAGGGTGTGGGTGTGCCGGTCGTCCGGAGAAGGTCGGATGTCCGGTGCCTGGAGATCGTCGGACGTCCGGGGTTCGCCGGTCGTCTGGAGTCTGGGAGCTTCGACCTGTCCTTCTTCTTGTCCATTGATCTTGGCATCCTCACCGTATTGTCTGTGGCTTTCCTCCAAGTGGCTGATCACACATAGGGTTTCCGCTTGAGGTAGTAGCCAGGTCTCATGCATAGAAAGTGGTAGTTCGGAGAGGAGTGAGTTCACCTCGGTTTCGAGAGCTCATGCACGTGCTCGTGTCATGGGTCCGCTAGGCACTGGGAGAGACGATGGTTGGTCCATGGGGATGACCTTGGGATGCTCTGCATCACCGTTCTTCCCCTTCATCATCCTCAAGGAGACGGCGAGCAAGTCAATCATCTTTGGAGCGCCCAAACGATGCAAGTGCAAGTCGTCCAAGTCCACATCTCCATTGCGACCACCATCGTGTTCGTGATCCACATTGTCACGTAGGGCAAGTCACCTCCAAGCATCATGTGCACGATGACGATGAACGCCATCGAGCTCAAGCACGACAACAACACCATCATCATGAAGATGCTCGTCAAGCGAAAACTTACAAGTCCCAACAAGCCCTACTTCATGCCAAGTCCAAACTTCATGAGCACAAGAGAGGACCGCGAGACAAGCACCACTAAAACGGAGCTACGACTACACCGGCCACTTCGACATCTTCGCCAAGTTTTATCAAGGCATCTTCGCCTTCGGACGTACGACATCTTTGCCTACTACCCATGAGTTCGCCTACATCAATATCTTCAACTACAAGGAGACCACCTGCGAGTTAGGGCGACACTTCCATCTTCGGAAGCCCCTCAAGAAAGATGGCCGAGTATGGGAAATTCCCTTTGGTCATGGAGATGAGCTACGAGGTGCCACATCATATGGGCCTCCTACAACAAGACGATGACAAGAAGGTCGAGCTAGGGCCATCCCCTTCGACCATGGCGACAAGCATGAACCTCTTAAACTACATGAAGACGGCGCCCCCAAAGGACTCATTCTCGGAGTCAAGCTACGAGACCGCACATGAGACCTTATCTTTCGTCTTAGAGGAGAGTTATGATGTGCCATCTTTGGCCTTCATCCACGGCTACGACCACGACATGATTGAGCATGGAGACATTTGCACCTACATCTCTCCGACACCCACACATGACGAGATTCCCCAATTGCCATGTGAGGAGAGCCACCACCACATGAGTGACATGAGTGACTCCACCATACGTGACATTGAGAGCATTTCCTATGAGAGGATGAGTATGGCCACCACTAGCCCCACACTTGAGAGGATGCCACACATCCTATGTGAGGTTGAGAGCCATTTCAGTGACTCCACCAACCATATAAGTATAACACCCTCGATGCGACTATAGCTCCCACGTGTCGAGGCACGACTTAGAGACATAATCGCATTGAAGGCATATGTCGCAAGTTCGGCAATCTTCACAAACATCCCATGTAATGTAATAATAACAGGGAGATAGCATAGTTGGTTTACACTCGCCACGTCAACCAAGTACATAAATAACATTACATCATCCAAACACTCATGGCCCGACTACGGCGCCAAAATAAAAGAGAACCCAACATGCGACAATGGTCCCATTCACCCCCAACTGAGCACCACTACTGATCATCGGGAAAGGAAACATAGTATCGTTGAGAGTCTTCGTCGAACTCCCACTTGAGCTCATACGCGTCTCCTGGAGCGGAATCATCAGGCCCTGCATCTGGTGTAATAGTAATCTATGAGCCATGGGGACTCAGCAATCTCGCACCCTCGCGATCAAGACTATTTAAGCTTATAGGAATGGCAAGGTGAAATATGAGTGGAGCTGCAGCAAGCGACTAGCAAGTATGGTGGCTAACTTATTCGCAAAAGAGAGCGAGAAGAGGAGGCAAAGCACAAGCGAGAAACTAGAGAGCAACCTGCGCAGACATGACTCCAACACCGTGTCCACTTCCCGGACTCCGCTGAGAAGAGGCCATCACGGTAACACACTCAGTTGAGTCATTTTAATTTAGTTTAGGTTCAAGTTATCTACAACCGGACATTAACAAATTCCCATCTGCCCATAACCGCGGGCACGGCTTTCGAAAGTTCAATCCCTGCAATGGAGTCCCAACTTAGCCCATGACAAGCTCTCATAGTCAACGAAGGAATAGACCTCCTCCCAAGACATTCCGACCAGACTCGATATCTCGGTAACTCAAGACACTTCGACAGGTTAAAAAAAGACCAGCAACACCGCCCGAATGTGCCGACAAATCCCGATAGGAGCTGCACATATCTCTTTCTCAGGGCACACTCAGATTGTCCTAG
>NC_041382.1:352260757-352272582 GCF_002162155.2 Triticum dicoccoides | reverse complement strand
GTTGGGCATTGCTGGAAAAGCTTTAATCAAGGCGAAATATCAAGGGGTTCCCATTATAACCCAACCGCGTAAGGAACGCAAAATCCGGGAACATAACACCGATATGACGGAAACAAGGGCGGCAAGAGTGGAACAAAACACTAGGCGAGAGGCCGAGCCTTCCACCCTTTACCAAGTATATAGATGCATTAAGATAACATAGCAATATAATGATATCCCAACAAGTAAATAAATGTTCCAACAAGGAACGGCCTCCAATCTTCACCTGCAACTAGCAACGCTATAAGAGGGGCTGAGAAAGCGGTAACATAGCCAATCAACGGTTTGCTAGGACAATGGTGGGTTAGAGGTTTGACATGGCAATTTGGGAGGCTTGCAAGCAAATGGTAGGCATCGTAGCAATGGCATAGCAAAAGAGCGAGCAAACTAGCATAGCAAAGATAGTAGTGATTTCGAGGGTATGATCATCTTGCCTGCACAGTTGTCAGAGTTGACTGGATCCTCAAAAGCAAACTCAACGGGCTCCTTGTTAGAGAACTCGTCTCCCGGCTCTACCCAAACAAGACAAACAAGCAACAAGGATACAATCAACCACGTGCAAACTCAAACAACACGATGCAAACATGATGTGCTATGCGGGATGCGATGCGGGATGGAAAATGCAAGATATGACAGGAAATGCATGAACCTGGCCTCAACATGGAATTCCAAGGGTGCCACTGGAAAGATGAGATGAAATCGCTTGAAAACGATATAAAGAACGTCGGAATCGGAGTTACGGTTTGGATGTGGCAAGCGATTCAAATATGACACCGGTCTGCGATTTACAGCAAGTAGGCATCTAAATGCAACGAAATGAACATGCTACAGCACCCAAACATGACAACAAAATGCATGGCAGGGATGCACACAAGATGCTTAACAAAAGTCTAGCACTGAGCTACGGCCAAATCATCCATTAGGAGGTTCAAACAAGCATGACAAAAACGCAAATGGTAAAACAGATCTCAGACTTAGTGAAATTAACACTTGTCTGGAATTTCAGATCATATAGTCCTCTTCGGAGTAACGAAACAACATGCTACAGGATCTGAACATGACAAAGAAAGACATGGCATGGAGCTACTCAACAAGCTTAACAAAAGTCCCTTAGTGACCTTGAGCCAAAAGGAATCACAAAATATACTAACAAGCACACGAACATAGCAAAAACATAATCAGTTTTCAGACTTAGTGAAAATTGGGACATGCTGAAACATAACCCACGAAGGCATGTTTACGAGTTCGATGCACTCACCACGGTGCAAGTCATGGCAAGACAAGCATACATCCCTTAAGAATGCACAAAATACAAGCTAGACATGGCAAGAACAATGGCATAGCATGCACGGATCAACTACAATAACATCGGCAAAATCGCAAACAAGTTGACGATCTGCCCAGATTCACAATGAAGCAAAAGTAGAGCTCGATTGACTCAATCTAGGATGCTCCATAATTGCAAACAAAGACATGGATTGATAGAGCATAACAAGATTAACAAAACTCCTTTACTGATCATCCTCAAAAGAGGCACGGATCACTAGGAAACAACATGGACATATGGCATCATGAACTAAATAATCCCAGACTTAGTGAAAACTACTAAGTCCCTGAAAACAGAATTAGCAAGTGCACCACTTTGCAAGCTTGCACAAGTCACCACACACATCCTAAAAATACATGGGTTGCACCTCTGGATAGATGACAAAACTCTTAACAAAACATATGCAGAACTCACGGGCATAGCATGCACACAAAAATCATGGCAAAAATGACAAAAGTCTAAGATGAACTAGCAGATCTGACAATAAACTCACGAAGCCTCCTTCTAACAGCACTTCAGGCATCAAGATACACTCAAATGAAAATGATGCAATGGAATGAAATGATGTACTCATCGAGGCGAACATTTTGATATGCTATATGCCCTAATCGGAGCTACGGATGCAGAGATATCACAGGTCAAAGTATGCATAAAAAATTAGGGTTCCGGGGGAAAAATTCAACCGAGGGGATTTTTCAGATCCAGATCCAGCGCGGATGTCGAGGTTCACCGGAGTCTCGCCGGGATCACTGTAGCAGCAGAGAGGGAGTTCGCCGGAGCGGCTCCGGCCGGTGGAGAACGGCGTGGGGCGGCACGGGGACCGAGGCGGTGGTGGAGGCAGGGCGCCGAGCGGCGGAGCCGGGTGCGCCGGCTCGGGGCGGCGATGGCGTGCGGCGGCGCGGGGCGCTGGGAGCTGGGAGGCGCGGGCGGCGGCGAACGGGCCCGCGGGGGCCCCGCGTGGGCCGGGCGGGCCATAGGCGTCGGCGGCGAAGCGGTCCCGCCCCGGGGACAGGTGGTAGCGGCTGGTTGGCGGCGTCGGGATCCGGACACGTCCAGCTCGCGCGGACGTTGTCCGGCGGCGGCGGAGAGGGATTTTTTTTAGGGTTTAGAGAGGGGATCCGCAAATTTTCGAGGGGGGGGTGTATATATAGGCATAGAGGGAGCTAGGAGAGTCCAAATGAGGTGCGTTTTTCGGCCACGCGATCGTGATCGAACGCTCTAGGACATGGAGCAGAGTTTGGTGGGTTTTGGGCCAAATTGGAGGGGTGTTGGGCTGCAACACACACGAGGCCTTTTCGGTCCCTCGGTTAACCGTTGGAGTATCAAACAAAGTCCAAATGACACGAAACTTGACAGGCGGTCTACCGGTAGTAAACCAAGGCCGCTTGGCAAGTCTCGGTCCAATCCGGAAATTTTTAATCCCCACACACGAAAGAAAGATAGAAATGACCACCGGAGGAGAACGAAGCGCCGGAATGCAAAACGGACAACGGGGAAAATGCTCAAATGCATGAGACGAACACGTATGCAAATGCAATGCACATGATGACATGACATGAGATGCATGACAACGATAACAACACATGGAGACAAAGACCCGAACCCGAGAAAATAAAATAACTTAACGCCGAAAACGGCAAGAGTTGGAGTACAAATAGGGAAAGTTACATCCGGGGTGTTACAACACTCCACCACTACGAAAGGATCTCGTCCCGATATCTAGGACTGAAAGAACGCTGGGTACTCAGAACGGAGGTGATCCTCTCGTTCCCAGGTAGCTTCATGGTCGGAATGGTGTGACCACTTGACTTTGAGAAATTTGATCGACTTGTTGCGAGTCTTGCGTTCAGTCTCTTCAAGAATAGCAACTGGGTGCTCACGATAAGAGAGATCTTCTTGGAGCTCAATGTCCTCGAAGTTGACGGTGCGGTCAGGAGTCTTGAAGCACTTTCGAAGCTGAGAGACATGGAACACGTCATGAACATTTGCAAAGTTTGATGGAAGCTCGAGTTGATAGGCGAGGTCGCCTCTCTTGCTAACAATCTTGAAAGGTCCCACGTATCTAGGGGCAAGCTTCCCTTTGATACCGAAGCGACGAGTACCTTTCATAGGAGAGACACGGAGGTAAACATGATCTCCGATCTCAAAAGCCAAATCACGGTGCTTACTATCATAGTAGCTCTTCTGGCGGGATTGGGCTGCTTTGAGGTTATCACGAATGACTTTGCACATTTCTTTTGCTTCTGTGATTAAGTCATTACCCAAAAGCTGACGTTCACCGGTTTCAGACCAGTTGAGAGGGGTACGGCACTTCCCGCCATACAGAATTTCAAAAGGGGCCTTGCCCGAACTTGCTTGAAAACTGTTGTTGTAGGAGAATTCAGCATAAGGAAGACAATCCTCCCATTTCATGCCGAAGGAGATCACACAAGCCCTGAGCATATCTTCAAGAATCTGGTTGACACGCTCGACTTGACCGCTTGTTTGAGGATGGAAAGCTGTGCTGAAGCGGATGTTGGTGCCCATGGCCTTCTGAAAAGAATCCCAAAACTTCGAGGTAAAGATGTTGCCATGGTCTGAAGAGATCACTTGTGGAATACAGTGCAGAGAGACAATGCGAGAGGTATAGAGTTCCGCCAATTGAGCTGCAGTGATCGACTCTTTGATAGGCAGAAAGTGAGCCACTTTGGTGAGTTTGTCGATGACAACAAATATAGCATCATTGCCATGCTTGCACTTTGGAAACCCAGTCACGAAGTCCATTTCAATGTGGTCAAACTTCCATTCTGGAATGGCAAGAGGTTGGAGGAGACCAGCTGGCCTTTGGTGTTCTGCCTTCACTCTTCTGCAGACATCACATTCATTCACGAATTGAGCGATCTCGCGCTTCATTTGAGTTCACCAATAAGCTTGCTTGAGGTCCTGATACATCTTCGTGCTCCCAGGATGGATGGAGAGGAGAGAATTGTGAGCCTCGTTCATGATCACTTTACGGAGGTCACCTTTGGGTACAACAATACGATCCTCGAAGAAGAGAGTGTCCTTGTCATCAAGGCGGTAGCACTTGTACTTGGACTGACTCTTGGCAATCCCAATCTTGACCTTTTTCACCATAGCATCAAGAAGCTGGGCTTGGCGAATCTGGTCTTCTAAGGTAGGAGCGACTTGAAGGTTGGCGAGGAAACCTTGAGGAACAACTTGCAGATTAAGTTTGCGGAAAGCTTCACAAAGCTCAGGTTGATAAGGCTTAAGAATCAGGCTGTTGCAGTAAGCCTTTCTGCTCAAAGCGTCAGCAATCACATTGGCCTTGCCTGGAGTATACTCGATACTCGGATTATACTCTTGAATCATTTCGACCCAATGAGTTTGCCTGAGGTTGAGATTAGGCTGAGTGAAGATGTACTTGAGACTCTTGTGATCAGTGAAAATGTCCACTTTTCTTCCCAATAGAAGATGTCTCCAAGTCAAAAGAGCATGCACAACTGCCGCCAACTCGAGATCATGAGTGGGGTAGTTCTTCTCATTAGGCTTCAACTGGCGAGATGTATAAGCAACAACTTTCTTCTCTTGCATCAATACTGCGCCAAGACCTTGGAGAGAGGCATCACAAAAGACCTCGTACGGCTTGGATTCATCAGGCGGAGTCAGGACTGGAGCAGTGATCAACTTCTCTTTCAAAGTGTTGAAAGCAATATCACACTCCGGAGACCAAACGTACTTGACGTGCTTCTGGAGAAGATTTGAGAGAGGCTTCGCGATCTTAGAGAAGTTTTCAACGAATCTTCGGCAATAGCTTGCGAGACAGAGAAAACTGCGGAGTTGCTTCACGTTCTGAGGAGGTTCCCAATTCATAATTGCAGACACCTTCTCAGGATTCACGGTAATGCCCTTGGCAGAGATGATATGACCAAGATAAAGAACCTCATCGAGCCAAAATTCACACTTGGAGAACTTGGCGTAGAACTGATGTTCTCTGAGCTTATCAAGAACCAAACGCAAGTGTTTGGCATGATCTTCCTTGTTCTTCGAGAAAACCAGAATGTCGTCGAGATAGACCAAAACAAAGTCATTGGTGTAGGCATTGAAGATGAAGTTCATCATGCGAGAGAACGTCGGAGGAGCGTTGGCGAGGCCAAAAGACATGACAGTGTATTCATATGAACCAAAGCTTGTTCTGAATGCTGTCTTGGGAATATCTTCTTCACGAATGCGAATCTAGTGATAACCCATACGGAGATCAAGCTTGGAGAATACTTGAGCAACTTTGAGTTGTTCGAACAGCTCATTGATGTTGGGAAGTGGGTATTTGTTCTTGATGGTCTTCTTGTTCACTGGACGGTAATCAACACAAAGTCGGTCCGTTCCATCCTTCTTCTTCACAAAAGAGCACCACAACCCCACGGAGAAGAACTAGGCCGGATAAGACCCATTTTCTATTGCATATCGAGTTGCTTCTTCAGCTCCTTCAACTCTTCAGGTCCGAGCTTGTAAGGACGCTTGCACACAGGTTCCGTGCCAGGCTCAAGATCAATAACGAATTCAACTGGCCGGTGTGGAGGCATTCCTGGGATATCTTCTGGAAAGACGTCTTGATATTCGCAAACGACTGGAATTTGAGAGATGACATCCAATTCACCCTTCTCATTGAGAGAAAACAGACGGATGGTATTATCCCGAGCGGCAAAGACAATTACATCCTCAGACGAATGCGTTAATTGAATCTGCCTGGCTGCACAATCAAGCTGAGCCTTGTGCTTAGAAAGCCAATCCATTCCGAGAATAAGATCAATATCCAAGTCACCGAGAACCGTAGGAGTAGCCAAGAACTTGTAGTCACCCAAAGTGATAGAAACATCCGGAACGATGGAGTTAGCCTGCATGCGCTTACCGGGAGAAACAACTGCTAAAGGCTTAGGCAAAACTTGCGAAACCAATTCATGCCTATTTGTAAACGGTCTCGAGATGAAGCAATGCGATGCACTAGTGTCAAAAAGAACTTTTGCGGGAATATCATTAACAGGAAGGTTACCCATGATCACGTTACCCATGATCACATCTGATGAGTCCTCTGCCTAAGCTGCATTCATCAAATTGACCTTGGCGTGCTTGGGGTTATGCTTGACCACAGCTGTACTTGCCGATCTGACAGGAGGAGGAGGAGGAAGACGCCTCTGGTTGAGACACTTGTTGGCCTAGTGACCCTTCTGTTGGCACTTGTTGCACGTGACCTCTGAGAGCGGACGATGATACGGAGCACTCGATCTTGGAGCTTGAGACAAAGTCTTGTTCTGAAAGCCAGGGTTGGGTGGGTGGGAAGAACCACTGCCACCTTTGCTCTTCTGCTGATACGGCTAACGGAACGGAGGAGGAGGAAGCCAAAACTTCTGCTGCTTGGCCACTTGAGTAGAGGAAGAAGGAGTAACATCTCTGACTCGCTTCTTGGAAGCATCACACCTCAACTGAGCAGCCTCTTGCTTCAGTGCCATGTTGTAGAACTCATCGTATCTCAAGGGCTCAAAGAGAACAATAGCTAGCTGAATTTCTTCTCTGAGACCACCCCTGAACTGATATATCATGCTCTTCTCATCAGGGACGTCCTGCTTGGCAAAGCGGGCGAGCTTCTGGAACAACTTGTTGTAGTCATAGACAGACAAAGAGCCTTGCTTAAGATTGCGGAATTCCTCACGCTTGCTTTCAACCACGCTCTGCGGAATATGATGAGCTCAGAAATCTCGACGGAAATCATCACAAGTGATAACACGTCCACCTCTGGAGTCTTTGTACTGCTGGAACCATTTTGCAGCTTGATCTTTGAGTTGGAAGGAAGCGAACTTGACAAAGTCCTCAGGCCTGACGTTACTGCACTCGAAATGCTTGCACAGATCCACAAGCCAATCGTCAGCATCGGTTGGCTCAACACAATTGCTGAAAGTCTTTGGCCCGTTAGCAAGGAACTGGTTGAGTGTAGCAAAGTGACTCTGATTGCTGCCTTGATTCCCTTGACTGCCTTGATTGCGCTCTTGAAGAATTTGCATGATCAGCTGTGTGTTTGCATTGGTTGCGGCCATCACAGCTTTCCATACCTCCGGAGGAGGTGGAGGTGGTGGCGGATCTGGATTCGGAGTCGTGCGCGTTGGAGGAGCCATCCTGAAGAGGGTGACCACCATTCGCACAATGACAGAAAATTATTGAAGCTGAATCCAACGGAATGAAAATTGCAACATATAGTCTTCACATCCGAACAAAATGAGCGAATGCATTCCTCTTGAAATGGTCACATATCCATAAATTGAGAAGCCACGTAGAATTAAGGTAGAGAAATAAATCAACAAGGTACAGATCAAGGACGAATAATCGGTAAGAAATCCCAATCTCAAACCATTATTCGTGGAAGAAGAACTAGAGCTACTAGAATTCCTACCTATGAAACTCCCGAACTTTTCCGGTTATGCAATTAGGTGTTGGGGATACAGGGGAAGCATAATATCTCACCCAAACTAGCAAATCCTACATCCAGCTGTATCCATCCTTCAACACATAACCAAGAAACCTTCGGAAACCATCTACATCAACCTTCGAAAAGCATCCGTTATACAAGTTATGGCGATACTCCCGAACTCCCGCCCCAGTACTGGGTGGCGTCGAGGTTATCTCACCAACGAACTACATAAAAGAGATTTTCGATGTCGGCGTACTAAACTCAGGTATTCCAGAACTGCAACGATAAAATTATGATGACAACACCTCAGAGCTCAACTCCCCGGGACACTTCCACTAAACCCCTGACAGGAGGCACCAAGTCAATGTTCTCATCATAAAACCATCGGAACGATTCCAAGATACCCGCGTGATCCTAAAAAATTTTTAGTGAAATTTGAGAAGAGAAGAGTCAAAACTCTACGTCAGGATGCCTTACCAGAGCGATGAGGAGACTGGGAAGTAAAAAGAATTCCTAAACTCTCCGATATATAATTCCTAAAGACTCAAAACATTTTTCTAGACACAACTCGGCCGCTAAAAACGATCAAGCAATGGGGCTCCTAAGGTCGGGGAAGGCTCTGATTACCAACTTATAGCACCCTCGATGCGACTATAGCTCCCACGTGTCGAGGCATGACTTAGAGACATAATCGCATTGAAGGCATATGTCGCAAGTTCGGCAATCTTCACAAACATCCCATGTAATGTAATAATAATAGGGAGATAACATAGTTGGCTTACACTCGCCACGTCAACCAAGTACATAAATAACATTACATCATCCAAACACTCATGGCCCGACTACGGTGCCAAAATAAAAGAGAACCCAACATGCGACAACGGTCCCATTCACCCCCAACTGAGCACCACTACTGATCATCGGGAAAGGAAACATAGTATCATTGAGAGTCTTCGTCAAACTCCCACTTGAGCTCATACGCGTCTCCTGGAGCGGAATCATCAGGCCCTGCATCTGGTGTAATAGTAATCTGTGAGCCACGGGGACTCAGCAATCTCGCACCCTCGCGATCAAGACTATTTAAGCTTATAGGAATGGCAAGGTAAAATATGAGTGGAGCTGCAGCAAGCGACTAGCAAGTATGGTGGCTAACTTATTCGCAAAAGAGAGCGAGAAGAGGAGGCAAAGCACGAGCGAGAAACTAGAGAGCAACCTGCGCAGACATGACTCCAACACCGGGTCCACTTCCCGGACTCCGCCGAGAAGAGGCCATCACGGTAACACACTCAGTTGAGTCATTTTAATTTAGTTTAGGTTCAAGTTATCTACAACCGGACATTAACAAATTCCCATCTGCCCATAACCGCGGGCACGGCTTTCGAAAGTTTAATCCCTGCAGGGGAGTCCCAACTTAGCCCATGACAAGCTCTCACGGTCAACGAAGGAATAGACCTCCTCCCAAGACATTCCGACCAGACTCGATATCTCGGTAACTCAAGACACTTCGACAGGTTAAAAAAAGACCAGCAACACCGCCCGAATGTACCGACAAATCCCGATAGGAGCTGCACATATCTCTTTCTCAGGGCACACTCAGATTGTCCTAGGTACGGGTAGGCCAGCCCAGAGTTGCCCCTGGTGGCCACCGGTAGCTGACAGGTGGACCAACACTCGGAGGAGCACTGGCCCCGGGGGGGGGGGTAAAATAAGATGACCCTTGAGTCTGCAGAACCCAAGGGAAAGAAAAGGCTTGGTGGCAAATGGTAAAACCAAGGTTGGGCATTGCTGGAAAAGCTTTAATCAAGGCGAAATATCAAGGGGTTCCCATTATAACCCAACCGCGTAAGGAACGCAAAATCCGGGAACATAACACCGATATGACGGAAACTAGGGCGGCAAGAGTGGAACAAAACACTAGGCGAGAGGCCGAGCCTTCCACCCTTTACCAAGTATATAGATGCATTAAGATAACATAGCAATATAATGATATCCCAACAAGTAAATAAATGTTCCAACAAGGAATGGCCTCCAATCTTCACCTTCAACTAGCAACGCTATAAGAGGGGCTGAGCAAAGCGGTAACATAGCCAATCAATGGTTTGCTAGGACAATGGTGGGTTAGAGATTTGACATGGAAATTTGGGAGGCTTGCAAGCAAATGGTAGGCATCGTAGCAATGGCATAGCAAAAGAGCGAGCAAACTAGCATAGCAAAGATAGTAGTGATTTCGAGGGTATGATCATCTTGCCTGCACAGTTGTCAGAGTTGACTGGATCCTCAAAAGCAAAGTCAACGGGCTCCTCATTAGCGAACTCGTCTCCCGGCTCTACCCAAACAAGACAAACAAGCAACAAGGATACAATCAACCACGTGAAAACTCAAACAACACGATGCAAAGATGATGTGCTATGCGGGATGCGATGCGGGATGGAAAATGCAAGATATGACAGGAAATGCATGAACCTGGCCTCAGCTTGGAATTCCAAGGGTGTCACTGGAAAGATGAGATGAAATCGCTTGAAAATGATATAAAGAACGCCGGAATCGGAGTTACGGTTTGGATGTGGCAAGCGATTCAAATATGACACCGGTCTGCGATTTACAGCAAGTAGGCATGTAAATGCAACGAAATGAACATGCTACAGCACCCAAACATGACAACAAAATGCATGGCAGGGATGCACACAAGATTCTTAACAAAAGTCTAGCACTGAGCTACGTCAAAATTATCCATTAGGAGGTTCAAACAAGCATGGCAAAAAGGCAAATGGTAAAACAGATCTCAGACTTAGTGAAATTAACACTTGTCTGGAATTTCAGATCATATAGCCCTCTTCGGAGTAACGAAACAACATGCTACAGGATCTGAACATGACAAAGAAAGACATGGCATGGATCTACTCAACAAGCTTAACAAAAGTCCCTTAGTGACCTTGAGCCAAAAGGGATCACAAAATATACTAACAAGCACACGAACATAGCAAAAACATAATCAATTTTCAGATTAGTGAAAATTGGGACATGCTGAAACATAACCCACGAAGGCATGTTTACGAGCTCGATGCACTCACCAGGTGCAAGTCATGGCAAGACAAGCATACATCCCTTAAGAATGCACAAAATACAAGCTAGACATGGCAAGAACAATGGCATAGCATGCACGGATCAACTACAATAACATCGGCAAAATCGCAAACAAGTTGACGATCTGCCCAGATTCACAACGAAGCAAAAGTAGAGCTCGATTGACTCAAGCTAGGTTGCTCCATAATTGCAAACAAAGACATGGATGGATAGATCATAACAAGATTAACAAAACTCCTTTACTGATCATCCTCAAAAGAGGCACGGATCACTAGGAAACAACATGGACATATGGCATCATGAACTAAATAATCCCAGACTTAGAGAAAACTACTAAGTCCCTGAAAAAAGAATTAGCAAGTGCACCACTTTGCAAGCTTGCACAAGTCACCACACATATCCTAAAAATACATGGGTTGCACCTTTGGATAGATGACAAAACCCTTAACAAAACATATGAAGAACTCACGGGCATAGCATGCACACAAAAATCATGGCAAAAATGACAAAAGTCCAAGATGAACTAGCAGATCTGACAATAAACTCACGAAGCCTCCTTCTAACAGCACTTCGGGCATCAATATACACTCAAATGAAAATGATGCAATGGAATGAAATGATTTACTCATCGAGACGAACATTTTGATATGCTATATGCCCAAATCGGAGCTACAGATGCGGAGATATCACAGGTTAAAGTATGCATAAAAAATTAGGGTTCCGGGGGAAAAAGTCAACCGAGGGGATTTTTCAGATCCAGATCCAGCGCGGATGTCGAGGTTCGCCGGAGTCTCGCCGGGATCACTGTAGCAGCAGAGAGGGAGTTCGCCGGAGCGGCTCCGGCCGGTGGAGAACGGCGCGGGGCGGCACGGGGACCGAGGCGGTGGTGGTGGCAGGGGGCCGAGCGGCAGAGCCGGGTGCGCCGGCTCGGGGCGG
>NC_041382.1:352184415-352260301 GCF_002162155.2 Triticum dicoccoides | reverse complement strand
GAGGGAGGCGGCGGCGTGGGGCACTGGGAGCTGGGAGGCGCGGGCGGCGACGGCGAAGCAGTCCCGCCCCGGGGACAGGTGGCAGCGGCTAGTTGGCGGCGGCGGGATCCGGACACGTCCGGCTCACGCGGACGTTGTCCGGCGGCGGCGGAGAGGGATTTTTTTAGGGTTTAGAGAGGGGATCCGCAAATTTTCGAGGGGGGGGGGTGTATATATAGGCATAGAGGGAGCTAGGAGAGTCCAAATGAGGTGCGGTTTTCGGCCACGCGATCGTGATCGAACGCTCTAGGACATGGAGCAGAGTTTAGTGGGTTTTGGGCCAAATTGGAGGGGTGTTGGGCTGCAACACACACGAGGCCTTTTCGGTCCCTCGGTTAACCGTTGGAGTATCGAACGAAGTCCAAATGACACGAAACTTGACAGGCGGTCTACCGGTAGTAAACCAAGCCCGCTTGGCAAGTCTCGGTCCAATCCGGAAGTGTTTAATCCCCACACACGAAAGAAAGATAGAAATGACCACCGGAGGAGAACGAAGCGCTGGAATGCAAAACGGACAACGGGGAAAATGCTCGAATGCATGAGACAAACACGTATGCAAATGCAATGCACATGATGACATGACATGAGATGCATGACAATGATAACAACACACGGAGATAAAGACCCGAACCCGAGAAAATAAAATAACTTAACGCCGGAAACGACAAGAGTTGGAGTACAAAGAGGGAAAGTTACATCCAGGGTGTTACAATAAGTGAGAGCATCGAAGAGGGAGTGAGTGAGCCACAACACTTAGTGAGTGAGGTAGTTGAGACGGCATGTGAGGCCACTTTGATTGCTAATGACTTAACCTCTACTGCTAGTGTGTTTTATTCTTTGGTTCTAGGTCTCCTACATGATGACACGCCTATCCTTGACGAGTCCATACCTCCAATGGAGACAACGATGGCCATGGTGGAAGGAGATGCACCCCCACATGGTTCCATCAAGATGAAGATGACCATGACTTGGTCTTTGACACCTCACCTACAACACATGAGTGATGCTCCAAAGGTAACATAGGTGATGGTGCTTCTCTTGTCCCACTAGTGGACTATTTTACGAATGATTGCTTGCATGATGTTGACACACCTATTCCCATGCTTCATGCTAGTGCGACTTCCTCATGTCATGACTTACCTATTTATGATGAATATGATGACGAGCATGTCGAGTTGCCTAGTTGTGATGCTATGCTCCATAGGATATCATGTGAAAACTCTTTTGGTCACATCATGTTTGACAATCCATTAAACTTGTCATATGCTATGAGTGAGATCTCCCATATTGCATCATTTCAATCTCAACATAGTAACTATGCATGTCCCATTAAAATAAATCCCATTTGCACTTATGGCATAGATGATAAGATGATGGTCATTGGCTTTTGTTTTTCATGTGATGATATTGTCATGCTTCCTTTACATGATTTGCGCAATTCATCCACTATGCCATGCCATGATCACAATGTTACAAATATGCATTGTTTTGGATGTTGTCAATATTCTCCGTGTGATGTTTCCATGAATGATCATGAGGAGATGCCCATAGTTTCCTCATACATATTAGGAGATTTTGATGCATTCTATACTTTGCATGACTCTCATAATTTCTTGCACCATATGCATTCCACGCATAACAATGTTCTAGATATTTCCCATGATGCATTACATAATTTGAGTCTCCATTATGCTATACATAACAACAAACCTATCATGATGGATGACATGTTTATATATGACGCATCTCATTTATTTGAGCATTGGATATTTTGTGCTAACCAACACAAACACGTGTGCATCATGATGGATGATGTATACATATACCATGCACACACAATTTTTCCTTTGTCTTTGTTTTGTGTACGTACTCATGTATACTCGTCAACCTCTCAATCCCAAGAGTTGACAAAATGAGCTCTTGTGAGAAATGATGACTTCAGAGCCCGTGGATTGTCCTTCCCACCATTTTCTTCGCGCAATGACTACGCGCATCTATTTTACTTGGCTCTCACACGGCTATGGGCTATATATCACTTGTTACCTTATGCCCATTCTACCATTTTCACTTTGCATGTTATGTTTGTTTCTATGCCTTTTCCATGCAATTGTGACCCTTGCTTGCATTTACCCATGATTCACCATTTTACTACTCATATGTGTATTTGCATGCTTTGTGGAGATCATTGTTGCTATTTCCATGTTTATCATGTGCCTCATGCTATTGATGCTATTTTGCTCATATGATGTGGAGCATCCTATGGACATCACCATGTCAAGAGTCCGTTCGACGAGTGACACGTGCGATATCTACTTCACACACACCAAGGTGAATCATCTCCTTTACACGTGCTCACTTGACCCCTTCGAGGATGGTATACTACTTGACACTTCTCCCATGTGCATGCATAGGTATTGTCGAAGCTTCATGGATGACGATGAGGAGTGCAAGCGCCAAGGAACAACTACACCATCCGCGAGGGAATCCTGGAAGTGACGACGGAAGAAGACGGAGCTGCTAACGCTATAGCGTTCAGACATCCGGGCCCCAAGCCGGACATCCGGTGCCTGTGCAGCCACCTAGGAGCTGCACCAACAGAAGGCCAAGAGCTTCAGCGGCCGGACAACCGGCGCCAGCCCGAACATCCGGCGCCTCAGCAACGCCCGGACATCCGGCGACTAACCCTGGAAATCCTGTGACGCCTATCCAGAGAAGAACAGTTTTGGCCACCGCCAGGCCGGACATCTGGCCAGTGCCCCGGACATCCAGCGTCTCGCGAACAGCCGGATATCCGGCCCCCATCCCGGACATCCGACGCCTGCCTGCGTGCAGAGTCGGGCCAAAGGCCCATGTATCCCTCTTTCCCACTTGCCTCTTCATGGCTTAGACTATATATACTACTCCCCCTCCTCCTAGTTAGGGTTAGCATTGGTTTAGCTCATATTTAGAGATAGAGCATTGCTCATCCACATCGGATCTACTCCACGAGAGAGACCGCGGCCTTTATGGAGAAGATCCCTTAGGATTGAAGACCTCCTTGCGGAGAAGAACTTCAAGACCTCCTCACGGAGAAGACCATTTACCTCTTGTATTGTTCGTTGTTGACTTTGGATCGTGTATCTCTTTGTGTTTCGAGGATCTAGGACATCTGTGATCGTTCTTGTTGGTTTGAGTGATTCTCTCATGTTTCCACTCGTGTTTCCCCTTGGGTTCTTCCTGTTCTTTGCGGGATCCGCTCCTTTCGTGAAAGATCAGCCCCTAGGGTTCCTACCCTACATCATCTTGGTATCAGAGCCATGTTGATCACAATTTCGGAGCCTCCCTTCTTTGTTTTCTAGCCTAATTTTGTTGATTTCGTCCTAAATTTGAACCCCCCCCCAAAATAGCCCCAAATTTTTTTGTGATGGATAGGCAAGGCATTTCACCTTCGGTCTACAATAACAACTACGAGTTTGATGCCATGAAAAACTACACCGATGCCAAGATGCAAGCTCAAATGGAAGAGATCAAGGTCCTCATTAAGTCCTACAAGCGATATTCCTCATCTTCGAGAAGACACTCAAGTACACATGCTTCCAAGCTACCATCTCCGGCAAGGTCACATCGGCATCGACACCATCACCACCACGAACGTGAAGGTCAAGAGATCAACACCAACAACCGCTCAACGACTTCACCATCCCCCTTGGCATCTTCGCCAAGCGACTTCAAGGCATCTTCGCCTTCGGATATACGGCATATTCGCCAACAAGCACCTCAAGACTACGCTCAAGAGAAGCTCCCCAAGATCAAGTCCGCGACTTCCACGAGCTACTACGACCTCGACATCGACCATGAAATTCCTTTCTATGGAACTCAAGAACCCGAGGAGTATCTTGAGTGGGAGCACCTAATGGACGACTACCTCAAGCTACACCAAGTTCCTCCCGAAGATCAAGTGAAGTGCGCCATAATGAACTTCCACGACTACGCGTCCACATGGTGGCTTCACACACCTTCGGAGAGCTACGCATGAATTGGCCCAAGACGAAGAGATCTTTGCGGTGAGAGTTCGTGCCTCCAACCTACACGGAACAACTTCAATGCCAATTGGAGAACACGATCCAAGGATCCAAGTCCATCAATGAGTACTTCAAGGAGATGAAGAAAGCCTGGCGACGAGCCGGCATGGACAACCCCATTTTGATGAAGTTCCACTTCATGATGGGATTGCACAACGACATCTCCAGGACGATCTTCCTCGAGAACTACAAGTCCCTCAACGACAACTACATTGGTGCTCTCAAGGCGGAACAAGTACTCATGAAGTCCAAAGCTTCTCCACCCCAAGCTCACTTCGCGACGACCAAGCTCCATGAGAACAAGCATGAGGCTAGTACCACCATGACGTCCAAGACCGATGAGCTCCAAGACCATGCTCCCTAGTTCGACTACACCATGATCCCTCTTTGTGGCATTGATGATGCCGAGTCTACTTTGACTCTTTTTCAAGGTGGTGCGGCGACGACTACGACTACGGAGACCATCAAGGACAAGCTTGGGAGGCGAGCGACACTGTGACGAGCAAGGATGATGCTTCCATCTTAGGAGGCGAGAGTGATGATGCGCCATCTTGGGCTTTCATCCACGGCGATGGCGATGAGATGGCTGAGCATGGGATTTTCCCTTCGACCACGACGACGTATGATGACTTGAGTGACTTTTGCCACCATATTGAGAGTGAGAGTGACTTCACCACTAGCCCGATATATGATGTGTTTCCACAATTCCCATGTGAGGAGAGCCACAACCCCCACCACTTGAGTGAGATGAGTGGCCCCACCATATGTGACATTGAGTGCACCTTCCTTGAGGGAGTGAGTGAACCACCACATAGAGAGAGTGAGATAGTTGATAGGTCATGTGAGGCCATTTTCAACACTAACGACTTGACCTCTACCTCTATTGTGTCTTCTCATTTGGTGCTAGGTCCCATATATGATGACGCACCGATTCTCGACGACTACGTCCTACTTTGGACAAGATGATGGACATGGAAGAATATGATGCACCCCCACATGGTTCCATCAAGATGAAGATGACCATTATTTGGTCTTTGCCACCTCACCTACACCACATGAGTGGAATGACAAAAGTAACATAAGTGAAGGTGATGCTCTTGTCCCACTAGTGGACAATCATGACATTGATTGCTTGCATGATGTTGATCAACCTATTTCCATGCTTCATGCTAGTATGATTTCCCCATGCGATGATTTACCCATTTATGATGAGTTTGATGATTGCCATGTGGAGTCTATTAGTTGTGATGCCATGTTACATAGGATTTGTTGTGACAATTCTCTAGGTCACATCATGTTTGACAAGCCGCTTGACTTGTCATATGCTATGCCTGAGATCAACAATATGTCATATTTGCAATCTCTTCATAGTGACTATGCATACGCCATTACAATTAACCCAATTTTCACTTATGGCATAGATGACAAGCCCATGGTTATTGGCATTTATGTTTCTTATGATGATATTGATATGCTCCCTTTGCATCATTTATCTCATATGCCATGCCATGACCACCTAGCTTCAGATATGCATTATTTTGGATGTTATCCATTTTCTCCATATGACGTTTCCAATATTGTTCATGAGGAGACCCCCATAGTTTCCTCATACATTTTATGAGATTTTGATCCATCCAATCCATTGCATGATCCTCATACTTATGTGCACAATATGCTCCCCATGTACGACCATGATATTGATGTGTGAGGGAGTCCTGGATTAGGGGGTCTCTGGACAGCCGGACTATATCCTTTGGCCGGACTGTTGGACTATGAAGATACAAGATTGAAGACTTCGTCCCGTGTCCGGATGGGACTTTCCTTGGCGTAGAAGGCAAGCTTGGAAATATGGATATGTTGATCTCCTCCCTTGTAACCGACTCTGTGTAACCCTAGCCCCCTCCTGTGTCTATATAAACCGGAGGGTTTAGTCCGTAGGACAAGATACAATCATACCATAGGCTGGCTTCTAGGGTTTAGCCTCTACGATCTCGTGGTAGATCAACTCTTGTAATACTCATACCATCGAGAACAATCAAGCAGGACGTAGGGTATTACCTCCATCAAGAGGGCCCGAACATGGGTAAACATCATGTCCCCTGCCTCCTGTTACCATCCGCCTTAGACGCATAGTTCGGGACCCCCTACCCGAGATCCGTCGGTTTGGACACATACATTGGTACTTTCATTGAGAGTTCCACTATGTCGTCACCAAAAGGCTTGATGGCTCCTTCGATCATTGGTAACAATGCGGTCTAGGGTGAGGTTTTCCTCCCCGGACAGATCTTTGTATTCGGCAGCTTCGCACTATGGGCCAATTCGCTTGGCCATCTGGAGCAGATCAAGAGCTACGCCCCTGGCCATCAGGTCAGGTTCGGAAACCTAAACTACACGGCCGACATCCGCGGAGACTTGATCTTTGACGGATTTGAGCCCATGTCAGATCCGTCGCACAATCACGATGAGCATGACGTAACTCTGCCATCGGACAGTGTTCGGGAGATCGCATCTGCAACTACCCTGGCCTTCAATCCGGAGCAAATTGCGCCATCCGAGGACGGAGGGACAGACCCCGCCATGGAGGCTGCACTCTTAGTGGCGATGGAGCCGGATACTGACTTCACCCTTTATGAGAGCCATGTCGCCGAACCACTGGATTCGTCTCCGGCCACGGACTCCGAGTCACCTGCATCTGTGCCTACCGAATCCGACTGGGTACCGATCACGGAGTTCACCTCCGCGGATATCTTTCAGCACTCACCTTTCAGCGATGTGCTAAATTCATTAAGGTCTCTCTCCTTGTCAAGAGAACCTTGGCCGAACTATGTCCTGCTAGAATGGGATGCGGACGACGAAAAAATTCGCTGCCCACCCACCACCCATTTAGTAGCCACTGTCGACGATTTAACCGACATGCTCGACTTCGACTCCAAAGACATCGACGGTATGGACGACGATGCAGCAGACGAACAGGAACCACCGCCCACAGGGCGCTAGACCGCCACCTCATTATATGATATATACATGGTGGACACCCCCAAAGAAGGCAACGCCGACGAGACAGCGGAGGATGACCCCTCCGAGAAGCAACCCAAGCGCCGACATCAGTGGCGCCGCTCTAAGTCCTGCCACAACAAAAGCAGTGATACCGGCACAAGAGAAAATAACACTCCGGATAGTGCCGAAGACAACCACAATCCCCTCCAGCACAATGTAGAGCGGGGGGATGAACAAGCTAGCCCTCCAAAGCAGGAAACAGATGGAGAACCAGAGGAGGACTATTACATGCCTCTCTCTGAAGACGAGGTGAGCCTCGGCGACGAAGAATTTATCGTGCCTGAGGATCCCGTCGAGCAGGAACGCTTCAAGCGTCGGCTTATGGCCACAACAAATAGCCTGAAGAAAAAGCAACAACAGCTTCAAGTTGATCAAGACTTGCTAGCAAACAGATGGACTGAAGTCCTTGCGGCCGAGGAATACGAACTCGAGCGCCCCTCCAAGAGTTGCCCAAAACGCAGGTTGCTACCTCCCCTCGAGGAAGAAGCATTGAAACCTCCATCACTAGTGTATGATGTGGCTGACCGTCCACCACGTGGCCGTGCTAGAGAGGCGTTTCAGCCTAAAGTTCAGCCTGCACCCCGCCACCACTCAATCAAAAATACCAAGGCCCGGGGCAACACACGGGACCTGCGAGACGTATTGGACAGCAGGGCAAAACTTGCAAGGTCAATATACGGGTCACGGGGGCGTGCGCCAACGCGGGACGATGACCATCGTGCCGGATACACTAAAGGTAAATCTGGCCGGGCCGAATACAGCAGACAAGACTCATATGAACTGCGTCGTGATATCGCCCGGCACAGAGGCGAGCACACCCCCTATGTTTCACTGATGGTACAACAGATCCCGCTGTATGGATTGAGGATTTCCTCCTTCACATCCAGATGGCTCACGGTGATGATCTACATACCATCAAATACCTCCCACTAAAACTCAAAGGACCAGCTCGGCATTGGCTGAATAGCTTGCCAGCAGACTCCGTCGGTAGTTGGGAGGATTTGGAAGACGCATTCCTTGACAACTTCTAGGGCACTTATGTGCGACCACCGGATGCTGATGACTTGAGCCATATAACTCAGCAGCCAGGCGAATCGGCCAGGCATTTCTAGACACGGTTCCTAACTAATAAAAACCAAATTGTCGACTGTCCGGATGTAGAGGCCCTAGCGGCATTCAAGCATAAAATCCGTGATGAGTGGCTTGCCCGCCACCTCAGCCAGGAGAAGCCGAAGTCTATGGCAGCCCTTACGACACTCATGACCCACTATTGCGCGGGTGAGGATAGCTGGCTGGCTCGCAGCAACAACACATCAAGGAATCCGTGCACTTCGGATACCAAAGATGCCAACGGAAGACCACGTCGTAACAGACCAAAGCACCGCAACAACGGCGATAACACTAATGATACGGCAGTCAATGCCGGATTCAGAGGCTCTGTCCAGTTTTGATCGCATACTGGATCGCTCGTGTCAAATCCACGTCACCCCCGACAAGCCAGCTGATCACACCAACAAAGAATGCTGGGTGTTCAAGCAGGCCGGCAAGTTAAATTCCTAAAACAAGGACAAGGGGCTGCATAGTGATGACGAGGAGGAGCCCCGGCCGCCGAACACGGGAGGACAGAAGGGGTTCCCCCCACAAGTGAAGATGGTGAACATGATATATGCAACCCACATTCCCAAGAGGGAACGGAAGCACGCACTAAGGGACGTCTATGCCATGGAGCCCGTCGCCCCAAAGTTCAACCCATGGTCCGCTTGTCCGATCACCTTTGATTGTAGGGACCGCCCCACTAGTATCCGTCATGGTGGATCCACCGCACCGGTCCTAGACCCCATCATCGACGGATTTCACCTCACTCGAGTCCTTATGGACGGTGGCAGCATCCTGAACCTGCTTTATCAGGATATAGTCCAAAAAATGGGTATAGATCCCTCGAGGATCAAACCCACAAAAACCACCTTTAAGGGCGTCATCCCAGGTGTAGAGGCCCATTGCACGGGCTCAATCACACTGGAAGTGGTCTTCGGATCTCCAGACAACTTCCAAAGCGAGGAGTTAATCTTCGATATCGTCCCGTTTCACAGTGGCTATCACACACTGCTCGGGCGAACCGCATTCACAAAATTCAATGCGGTACCGCATTACGCATACCTCATGCTCAAAATGTTAGGACCTAGGGGGGTCATAACAGTGAATGGAAACACAAAACGCTCGCTCCGCACGGAAGAGCACACTACAACCCTCGCAACAGAAGCACAAAGCAGCCTTTTAAGGCAAACCACTAATTCGGCGATACAGCCCCCGGACACCTTCAAGCGAGTCCGGAGTAAACTGCAGCAGGATCACCTGGCACGTTCAGAGCTCGCCTAGCAATTCGGCCCCCGTCCCAGTCCCAGTCAAGTGACAAAATCCGTGCCACGTGTACATAATTATGCACTAAAAATACCATGGACATAGGCGGGGGCACGATCAGGGCACGTCCCGCAATGCGGCTTAACCGCCTCAGGGGCTGTATACCTTTATCATTTTTTCTCTTTCAGGATCTAACTCTCTGGAAGCCCTTTCCGGTAGTACGATTGCCGGACACATTACGGGAAGGAACAACCAAGGAGGCAAGAAGCTAAGATGTACATGGGAACCCTCAGGTGGTCTCTAATAATAATCGATATACCCGCTTTCTACTATCCATACGCAGCTTGCCCTTGGATCGGACATGTTAAATAGTCATACTTTCTTCTTATTGCACTACTTGTACCAGTACGCTTCGATGTATTATTTAAATAACAATGCATAGCATTAGTCTATTATTGCATTATTCATCCCCTTTTTCTTATATGTTCATTTACGACAATCTGCACCTGTACATTCGGGTACGGTCAGTACGCCAGGGGCTTTCGTTTACCCAAATACGGCGCGAGAAGTCCGAACACTTTCGAAAGTGCGGCACCCCAAACTTATAGCATTATATGCATCAGCTCTAAATCATGTCTTGGGTCAATAGTTGGGTTTTCCCAGCTCCCATGCTTTGGTATCTTACGGTCTGTTATATCGCCTAAGGTAGCGGTGGGAGAACTACTGTGATTGTCTCCCGGTACTTCCGGACGAGCACCTTAGTAGAGAAAGCCGAAAACTGATTGTCATGATAAGGCGAGATCTGGTCGCTCTTCGCGAGGTCTCATCTCCTTCAAGACTTTTTCTGCTTCGGGCGAGGAGTCGGCCTTGCCCGACTTAGGCATGTACAGCGCCCCAAATTCGGCCTTCCGAATACTAGGGGCTTCGCCAAAATTTAAAATTGTAGGCTTCTATGGCTAAGTGAGAGTGATAAAGCCTTATAGTCCGATTGCCTGGTTCGTTGCGCTGAACACCTCCCTCGAAGGTAAAGAGTGCTCAAGTTTATCCCGAACACCCCAGTACTAGTTACATGGGGGCAGAAGCCGACGACTGGCCAACTCTCAGATTTTATGAACGGCCGCACAGAAGGTAATATTTTAAATTAAAAAAGTGTTGCATAGCGCAAATGAACTCGTTTCACATTACAGGACCACATGAGCATGTTTATTCAAAAATTACATCCCTGGCACATTCATCCGCCACAAGGCGGGAACCCTTCAGGACACTCTCATGATACATTTCGGGGCAGCGATGCTCCTTGGCCTCCGGCGGCCCCTCCTTCACCAGATTCACGGCGTCCAGCTTCGCCCAGTGCACCTTCGCCCGGGCAAAAGCCCTGCGCACACCCTCGATGCAGACAGACCGCTTTATGACTTCAAGCCGTGGGCAGGCATCCACAAGCCGCCTCACCGGATCGAAGTAGCTGCCGGGCAGGGGCTCGCCAAGCCACATCCGGACTATAAGGCCCTTCATGGCCTGTTCGGCCGCCTTGTGAAGCTCGACCAATTGCTTCAGCTGGTCGCTCAAGGGCATTGGGTGTTCGGTCCTAGTATACTGAGACCAGAACAACTTTTCCGTCGAGCTCCCCTCCTCAGCTCGGTAAAACTCCGCGGCATCCAGTACACTTCGTGGAAGATCTGCGAACGCTCCTGGAGAGCTCTGAAGTCGGGTAAGTAAAAGGAAAGTTTCCTTCACATGCTTGCTTTGCATAATGAATGCCTTACCCGCTGCTATTTTCTTCATCGCATCAATCTCCTGGTGGGCCTTGTGGGCTTCAGCCTTGGCGCTCCAGGCGTTCTCAAGCGCCTTCGCAAGCTCGGACTCTCACGTCTTAGAGTCAAGCTCCAAGGACTCGTGATTTATGGCGAGAGCCTCGAGCTCTTGCTGCACCTCACCTACTTGGGCTTCTTGCTTTTCCCGCTCAATGCGCTCCTTGGCCGCTTTGTCTTCGGCCTCGGACAGCGCCTTCTTCAGGGTCGCCACTTCGGTCGTGGCCCCTGGCAAATTCATGATGATCCTATTACTTTACACCCGAACTTCTTTTTAAATATACAGACAAAGGTATTGCTTACCTTTGCTCTCCTCAAGCTGCCTCTTGGTAAGGCCGAGCTCGTCCTCGGACCGCTCCAGGTCCTGCTTCAGTGCAGAGACCTCCGCAGTACGTGCGGCAGTGGCCAGCAGTGAAGCCTGCACATACACATAGACATATTCTGATTAGACTCCTGAGTTATCATTTGATCCTCTATTCGGCCTTTCTTCGCGAACGCCAAACAGAGCATCAGGGGCTACTGTCTATGCGGTAATATTTTTCCTATATTTTCATTTCTTACCTCAAAGCCTGTTAGGAGGCTGGCACAAGCTTCGGTCAGTCCGTTTTTGGCGGACTTAACTTTCTCGATCACCGCACTCATGATAGTGCGGTGCTCTTCATCGATGGAAGCGCCGCGAAGCGCTTCCAGCAAGTTGTCTGGTGCCTATGGATGGACAGAGGCCACCGGCACGGGCGGCTTACCCCTCATAACGGGGGGTCGCCTGCTGCAGTCCGAAACCACCGAAGGTTCCGGCGCAGTGTTCGGCTAGGGGCCGAACTTGGAGCCCGTGGGAATTTTGCTCCCTTTGCGCCCAGGGTCCGGAAGGTCGCCTCGAGGCGCCCCCATGACTACTTCCCCTTGGCTCGGTGCCTTTTGAGACTACACCTCAACATTGTCCGTAGGGCAAGGGGTGGAGGCGTTCGGAAGTGAATCGATGTTCATATCCGACGAGTCCAAAGAACCGTCCGACGAAGACACGTCGATACGGGCTAGGGACGGGCTGCATAATCATATTTGGTGTAAGGAGAAGCAGTGCAATAAAACATACCATGAATTACTATGGTATGCAGATACTTACGACTTCGCCAGGGGTTTGTCCCTGGGGAACCACTCGTCGTCGTTGTGGGCGGCCGTCGTGGAGCAGTCCGGATGGAGGGTCCTTCCCTTCTTGGACCCTTCGGCCTCCCCGATTGGGTCGGCCTTCCTTTTCTTGTCTCCCCCGGCTGGGGGGAGAACTTTCCTCCTCCTCCTCCTCGTTTTCGTGGGAGGAGTGCGGGTCAGAGTCATCAGACGATGAGTTCGATACAACCTTGCGCCGGAGACCCTTTGGGTCCCCGTGGCCTTCTTCTTGGTCTTCTTCACAGGCACCTCGTAAGGTGCCGGAGCCAGCATCTCCGTTAGGAGAGGATCCGCAGGATCTTCAGGCATGGAGGTTGGGCAATCAAGCTGCTCCGCTATCTTTGTCCAGTCCTGTTAATGACATGGAAGCTTAGATCCCACACATGATTTAAACTGGGGAAAATAAATACCCTGTGAGATTTAAAACTTACTGGATTGGCACGGCGCTTTGCGCTGAGTCCGCGGTCCTCAATGACGGAAGGAGGTACCTCGGCGCCCTTGAACAGCACCCTCCAGACATCCTCGTGCGTCGTATCATAGATCTCTCGTAGCGTCTGGTGCTTGGCTGGGTCGAACTCCCACAAATTGAATGCCCGTCGTTGGCACGGGAGGATCCGGCGAAAGAGCATGACCTCGACCACATTGACGAGCTTGATTTTCTAGCTCACCATGTTCCTGATATAGGTCTGGAGTCCGGTCAGCTCTACCAAAGAACCCCAGGATAGGCCCTTCTCTTTCCAGAAGGTGAGCCGCATGGGGATTCCGGATCGAAATTTGGGGGCCGCCACCTAGTTGGTGTTGCGCGGCTCGGTGATGTAGAACCACCCCGATTGCCACCCCTTTATGGTATCCACATAGGTGCCCTCGAGCCAGGTGACGTTAGGCATTTTTCTCACCATGGCGCCTCCGCAGTCTGCTTGCTGGCCGACCACCACCTTTGGTTTAACATTGAAGGTTTTCAGCCATAGGCCGAAGTGGGGCCTCATGCGGTGGAAGGCCTCGCACACGACGATAAACGCCGAGATGTTGAGGATTAAGTTGGGGTCCAGATCATGAAAATCCAGCCCGTAGTAAAACATGAGCCCGTGAAGAAACGGGTGGAGGGGAAATCCCAGTCCGCGGATGAAATGGGTAAGAAAAACTACCCTCTCATGGGGTTCGGGCGTAGGGATGATCTGCCCCGCATCTGGCAGCCGGTGCGCGATATCCGCGGCCAGATATCCGGCTACAAGTAACTTTGCGATGTGCTCCTCCGTGACAGAGGAGACCATCCAGTTGCCTCCTGCTTCGGACATGCTTGGAGTGGTTTGAGAAGAAGAACACGAACTTGGGCGCTAGAGCTCGAGTGCGTGGGAATGGATAAGCAAGGAGGTAGAAGGCGTGGGTAAAAGGGGTGAATCCTTGTCCCTTTGTAAGGGTGGAAGAGGCGATGCGCCTCCCCACTTGCTTGGTGAAATCGCTTATTTCCCAGGCGCCGTAATTGATGGCGCCGGTTGGGTTACCCACATCCGTATTGATGAGAATCCTGTAATAAGGGGGACATGATCTCTGCTTTGACAAGACGTGTCAAGAAAACCGCCCCGCGATATATGCGGTGCTGGCTGAGAAAAACGGTTCGAATAATGACCGGTCCATGACATGATGTCATGCTGTCAAATGTGTCAACAAATTGGATTTGTGGAAATATTATTCTCTCTACGGTGGTATGTGGAACTTGTTTTGCAGAGCCAAACACTATCCTTGTGTTCAGAATCTTCTATGGAGTATTCGGAGGAGGAACCCGCCTTGCAATGCCGAAGACAATACTACGCGCCGGACTCATCGTCATTGAAGCCTGGTTCAGGGGCTACTAAGGGAGTCCTGGATTAGGGGGTCTCCGGACAGCCGGACTATATCCTTTAGCCGGACTGTTGGACTATGAAGATACAAGATTGAAGACTTCGTGTTGTGTCGGGATGGGACTTTCCTTGGCGTAGAAGGCAAGCTTAGCAATACGGATATGTAGATCTCCTCCCTTGTAACCAACTTTGTGTAACCCTAGACCCCTCCGGTGTCTATATAAACCGGAGGGTTTAGTCCGTAGGACAAGATACAATCATACCATAGGCTAGCTTCTAGGGTTTATCCTCTATGATCTCGTGGTAGATCAACTCTTGTAATACTCATATCATCGACAACAATCAAGCAGGACATAGGGTATTACATCCATTAAGAGGGCCCAAACCTTGGTAAACATCATGTCCCCTGCCTCCTGTTACCATCCGCCTTAGACGCACAGTTCGGGACCCCCTACCCGGGATCCGCCAATTTTGACACCGACAATGTGCCATATATTTGTATGCTCAATTTGCATCCCCATCGTGTTATACACAATAACTATTCTTTCATGATGGATGACATGTTCTTATACCATGCATCAAACTTGTTTGAGCAATGCTTATCTTGTACTAACTCACACGTGCACATACACATCGTGATGGATGATGTGTACATTTACCATACACACAATTTCTTTCGTTTGTGTCTCTTTTGTGTAGGTACCCACGACTTCTTTTCAACCTCGCAATCCCACGAGTTGACAAAACGATCTCTAGAGAGCAATGATGACTTGGGATCTCATGGATTGTCTTTCCCACCGCTCTCTTCGCGCAAAGACTTCGCGCATTCATTCTACTTGGCCCTCACTTGGCTATGGGTTATTGTCCATTATATATCATTTGCCCATCTTGCCATGTTCACTTTGCATGATATGCTCATTCCTATACCTTTGCCATGCATTTGTGACCCATGCTTTGCATTGCACATGATGATTGATTCTACTACTATGTGTATTTGCAAGCTTGGTGGAGATATTGCTTGCCATTGCCATGTTTGCTTTGTACCCCATGCCTATGATGATACTTTCATCTTGCTTTGTGTTCGTGCTTGCGATATGTCATGTGCATTGTCTATGCCTATTATTTGCTCTCATGACATGATTGCCATGATTTACTCTAGTATGTTGCATCTTCGCACTACTAGCTTGCACGACTTGATTACTATGATTGCTTGCCTTGTTGCATCACCAATGATTCATACTTGCTCATTTCATGCGGTTGATGACAACCATTACCATGCTTTGCACATGATTGTTATTGCATGTTGTCATATATCTCCATATGTTGCCTCTCTCATGCTAGATGATTTGCCATGTATTGAGTGCAATTATGCCTTTAGTATTTATAATTAGTTTGCCCCCATAGCGTTCTCGCATATATTTGGAGATTTTGACATATTTCTTGTGAAGCATGCTTGTCTTACCTCTTTGCACCATATACCTAGTGCCATGAATATTGCCATTGTTGCATCATATTATTCATGCACTTGTGCTTCTAATGGTTATGTGCAAAATAAGAGAACCATCATGATGGATGATGTGTTTATCTACCATGCGCATATGTTCTTTGCCTTGTTTTGTGCATGTGTAGGACACTTGGACCTCGTGTCAACTTCCACATCACGTGAGTTGACCATTCGAGCTCTTGAGAGCGAACCACCTCCTACCACGACGATTCTACATCGCACTTGCTTGTACTTCAGCATTGTGAAGGACGCACAAGGACATGCTTTCAAGGTGATATCCTTCTCTTTCGAGAACCCCCAAACCATGAGCATGGATATTGCGGATCATACTACTTGTGTTGCTTGCACCATGAGACTTATTATTCATCTTGGACCACTTGATTGCACACTTGTTAGAGATCTTGCTTTGACTTGTCATTTTCACCATTCCATGCATTATGATATATATGCCTTGTGTGTTGCATCCAATTCTTGGATTACTTGCTCCTCCCATATGTTTGGTTGCAACAATGTCATCACTTCACATCTGCCATGTCATTGATTGTACATTCTTGCCTTGATTGCCTCACACATTATGAACAATTGCTATTTCTATTGTGTTGAGTGCCACATTATCTTCACTACACCCTATGCATGTTATGCTTGGATTGTCTTGCACTTAACCCATGTGTTTAGACACTTCATTTCTTTTGCTGTTGTGAATGATTCCTATGCCTACCATAGACCTTTCATTGAGCAATTTGTGAATGGTTGCTATGAATTTGAGGTAGATGCTTCTTCTCTTGTCACACATATTTGCATCACTACCTCACATTCACATGCTTGTCCCCATAATTTCTTTACTTGTGCTAGATTTATATGCTTACATGCCATGTCACAATCCTTTGTCACACCATATGCTTTTCATGATGACGACACTTGTTTGGTGAATCACCTCTTGAATGCTTGGTTGTGCACTAACACTAACCACATTTATTTTTCCAAGTGTTTGTTTTCCTTGCTCATTTTGAAGGAATCACTAGACGGTGCGACATTGGAGAGTGCCCACTTCAAGCTTGAAGATGATGAAACCTTGGTGAACATCCGCTTCTACACGGCGAAGCCATATCTTTCCCATGGTGATTTGGTTTTTGATCCGAGGTCGGATCTTTCCCAAGGAAGGGGAGATGATGCGGATTATCCTATCGACATCACCATGTCAAGAGTTTGTTCGGCGAGTGACACGTGCAACATCTACTTCACATACAAAAAGGTGAATCATCTCCTTTACATGTGCTCACTTGACCCCTTCGAGGATGGTATACTACTTGACACTTCTCCCGTGTGCATGCATAGGTATTGTCGAAGCTTCACGGATGACGAGGAAGAGTGCAAGCGCCAAGGAACAAGTACACCATCCGCGAGGGAAGCCTGGAAGCGACGACGGAAGAAGATGGAGCGGCTGACGCTACAGCGGCCGAACATCCGGGCCCCAAGCCGGACATCTGGCGCCTGCGCAGCCACCCAGGAGCTGCACCAACAGAAGGCCAAGAGCTTCAACGGCCGAACATCCGGCGCCTCAGCAACGCCCGGACATCCAGCGATGCCTATCCAGAGAAGAACATATTCAGCCACCGCCAGGCCGGACATCCGGCCAGCGCCCCGAACATCCGGCTTCTCGTGAACAGCCGGACATCCGGCCCCCAGCCCGGACATTCGGCGCCTACCTACACGCAGAGTCGGGCCAAAGGCCCATGTATCCCTCTTTCCCACTTACCCCTTCGTGGCTTAGACTATATATACTACCCCCTCCTCCTAGTTAGGGTTAGCATTGGTTTAGCTCATATTTAGAGATAGAGCATTGCTTATCCATGTCAGATCTACTCCACGAGAGAGACCGCTGCCTCTACGGAGAAGATCCCTTTGGATTCAAGACCTCCTTGTAGAGAAGAACTTCAAGACCTCCTCACGGAGAAGACCGGTTACCTATTGTATCGTCCGTTGTTGACTTTGGATCGTGTATCTCTTTGTGTTTCGAGGATCTAGCACATGTGTGATCGTTCTTGTTGGTTTGAGTGATTCTCTCGTGTTTCCCCTCGTGTTTCCCCTTGTGTTCTTCGTGTTCTTTGCGGGATCCGCTCCTTTCGTGAAAGATCGGCCCCTAGGATTCCTGCCCTACATCATCATATCTTGCCTTCATGCTTGTGATATGTCACGTGCATTATTCATGCCCACTATTTGCACACATGACATGCTTGCCATGATTCCATCTAGTACGTTGCATCTTCACACTACTAGCTTGCTTGACTTGATCACTAAGATTTCTTGCTTTGTCGCATCACCCATGTTCCATTCTTACAAGCTTTCTTGGGTTGATTACATATATGCTCATGCCTCTCACATGATTTGTCTTGATCATTGTCTCTTGTCTCCATTAGTGGCATCCTTCATATCCACTTGTATTGAGTGCCAACTTGCTATGTTTATTGATCGTGGAGACTTGGACATATTACCTGTGATGCATGCTTGTTTCATTGAGCCTATTCTATTGGGTTGTTCTCGCATCATATGCCTCCATACTATGAAATGCTCCCTTGTCCTTTCTTATGATGAGCATGATGCATATACTTGTCGGGTATCTTACCACACGAATGATAGGTTTTGCACTTCTGCTAACCTCATTTGTTTTTCCGAGTGTTTGTCATGTTCTTTCATTTTGAAGGATTCACAAGGTGGTACCATCACGCGACAACATGGTTATGTGAAGGCGTACACGATGCACGATACCAACATTTTCGACATTCTCATAAAGGTGAACTCCTTCCCTTTGATCCATCTTCAAATACGCATATTGGATGGGTCACTCTTTCATTGTTGTTTCATTCTTGTTGTCTACATGATACATCTCGTGAATGGAGGAACGACATTGAAGATTGGCTCGGCCTTATTGGGTGCACCTTCGAACCTCCACTCATGCCACGACATCGAGAATTGGTACACCAACACCTCCTTATTTGTTGATTGTGCTCACACATGTCATGCTCGTTGGACATATCATACACATGACAAATTTGCAACTTATGCATGGTTTGACTCACATTATGATTGCCTTGTTGCATCTTGTATTCCCATGTCATCCATGATATATGAGCTTGTGCATTTCCTTAGCAAATTTGTTGTGATCTTCCTTGATGGCATATTCTTACATCATGATCATATTGCCCACTATCAATTGCATGATCACATAGTCACATTGAGCACCAATTGCCATGTTCATGCTTTTGATAAATCGTCCGATTATGACATCATTTTGCACAATGGTTGCGTTGATCACATTCACAATACATTTGTGTGCACAATGAATGCTTTTGCTCCCATGAATGCTTTACATCTGATTCCATATCATCTTGCTAAACTGCATGTGCTTTTTCATGAACAATCTTGCCTCACGGACTCATTCTTACATGATGGACACTTTGTGTGCGCTAACCATTGTATTTCCGAGTGTCGTTTGTGTTTGCTCTTTTTGCATGTATATTCCTCCGGCGACACCTTGGAGTACTTGGATTGCGCCATGACTTCCACTTCGTTCAAGCACAAGTCCATCCACGACAACCGTTTCCATGGTGATGAGGATCATGATCCGAGGTCGAATCTTTCCCAAGGGGGGGGAGATGATGCAGAGCATCCCACGTTCATCCCCATGTACACTCCGACTACTCTCCAAGCCCCAAGAGGACATAAGAGAAGACCTCAACTATACGCCATTGGACACAAGGTGAACTCGCTCCTCTCTGAACCATCACTTTCCACATGTGATACATGGCTACTACCTCAAATATATGTGCCATGTATGACCAGGAACAAAGAGGAAGACTATGGACAAGACGGCGAGGACACCAAGTACAAGGACCAAACAGTGAAGCTACCAGAAATCTACAGCCACCGGATGACCGCTCTGGACCGGACGTCCGACGCCTGGAAGCTACACAAGCCAGAAGGCCCAGCCCCAACTCTACAGCAACCGGACGACCACTAGCCGCCGGACGTCCGACACCCTTCAGCGCCCGGACAACCGACACCGACCGGACGACCGGTGCCACCTTCACAGAACCATGTTAGTGGAAGTCCGAAGACTTCCGGACGTCCAGAGGATCCCGAGCCACCGGACATCCGACCCCCACCGGACATCCGGTACCTGCCTGTGAGCAGCTGGAGGACTTTGGCCTTGTATCCCTCTCCCACTTACCCCTTCGTGGCTTAGACTATATATACTCCTCCACCTCCTCCTAGCTAGGGTTAGCGTTGTGATAGCTCATTTGTGAGATAGATCCTCGCTTATCCATACGGATCTACTCCACGAGAGAGACCGCGGCCTCTACGGAGAAGACCCACCTTGGATTCAAGACCACTCATGGGAAGATCCCCTCGTGGATTCAAGACCTCCTAACAGAGAAGAACCGGTTACTTGTATCGTGCTTTGTTGACTTTGGATCGTGTATCTCTTTTTGTGTTTCGAGGATCTAGCACATGTGTGATTGTTTCTTGTTGATTTGAGTGTTTCCTCTCTTTCCCTCGTGTTTCCCCCCTCATGTTCTTCGTGTTCTTCATGGGATCCGCTCCAATCATGAAAGATCGGTCCACTATGGTTCTACCCTACATCACAATGCATCATCAGTAACATTTTCTTTACCCTTCTTGTGTTTAATGCCATAAGGGAAAGTCTCAATGAATTCAACCCATTCAGCATGTCTACGGTTTAGTTTTGCTTGACTTTTAATGTTTTTCAAAGATTCATGATCGGAATGTATAAAAAATTCCTTGGGCCATAAATAATGTTGCCATGTTTCTAAGGTCCGAACAAGAGCATATAATTCTTTATCGTAAGTAGAATAGTTCAGACTAGGACCACTCAATTTTTCAGAAAAGTATGCAACAGGTTTGCCATCTTGTAATAACACACCTCCTAATCCAATTCCACTAGCATCACATTCAAGCTCAAAAGTCTTATTAAAATCAGGAAGTTGGAGTAAAGGAGCATGTGTCAACATATATTTCAATACCGCGAAGGCTTCTTCCTGTGCGGTAGCCCGAACAAAAGGCACATCCTTCTTTGTAAACTCGTTGAGAGGTGCAACAATGGTGCTGAAATTCCTCACAAAACACCTATAGAAACCAGCGAGGCCAAGGAAAATCCTCACTTGAGTGACCATTTTGGGCTGCGGCCAACTCTCAATAGCTTCAATCTTGGCTTTATCAACTCCAATGCTCTATGGAGTAACAACATAGCCTAGAAAAGATACTCGGTCGATGAAAAAGGTGCACTTTCCAAGGTTACCAAACAAACGTGCATCACGTAGAGCAATTAAAACAGCACGTAAATGTTCCAAATGTTCCTCCAAAGATTTACTATAAATCAGTATATCATCAAAATAGACTACCACAAATCGTCCAATGAAAGCACGTAAAACTTCGTTCATTAATCTCATGAAAAGTACTAGGTGCATTAGTTAACCCAAAAGGCATGACTAACCACTCATATAAACCAAACTTAGTTTTAAATGTTGTTTTCCATTCATCTCCCAATTTCATACGAATTTGATGGTATCCAATACGCAAATCAACTTTGGAGAATATTGTAGAGCCACTCAATTCATCAAGCATATCATCTAGCCTAGGAATAGGATGACGATAACGAATAGTAATATTATGAATGCCTCTACAATCAACACACATAAGCGACGTACCATCCTTTTTAGGCGCTAGTGTAATAGGAACAACACAAGGACTAAGAGATTCGCATATATAACCTTTGTCGAGCAGCTCCTGTACTTGATGCATAATCTCCTTCGTCTCCTCTGGATAGGTACGTATGGTACATGGTTGGGTAGCGATGCATCGGGAATTAAGTCAATTTGACGCTCAATCCCTCGAATAGGTGGTAATCCCGGTGGCACATCTTGTGGAAAGACGTCAGCGAACTCATGCAAAATGTGAGTGACAGGAGGGGGCAAAGAGGAAGGCACGTCCTCGAATGAAAATAATGCCTCTTTGCAAACAAAAGCATAGCAAACAGATTTGCTGAAATCTATCTCATCAATATCAGATTTTGTGGCAAGTAAACATGCACATTTAAATTTAATTTCAAAAGCACCACTAGATGGTTTATTATTAGGTTTCATTTGTTGCTCAAATTCTTTTGCCACAATCTGATTTTCACTCTTATTTTTCTCTTGTTTTGCTTTATTAGCTATTGCGGAGCATCCTACGGTCATCCCCATGGACCTACCATCGTCTCACGAAGTGCGAAGAGGACCTATGACTCGAGCTAGAGCTAGATCTCTCGAGACCGAGGTGACTTCTCTCCTTAGTGATATTACATATGATCCTCTCAAGACATGGCTACTACCTAAGTCCGAGATGTTGTGCATGATTAGGTACCAAGAGGACCCTCCCAAAGATGCACGTGAAGACGGACAAGCCGCCAAGTCCACAGATGAAGAGGAACACCGAAAGGAGAAGAAGGCATCTCCAGGGCCCGGACATCCGGCCCCGAGCCCGGACATTCAGCCGCTAGAGACATCAGCTACAACAACCTTCCAGTCGTTGGACATGCACAGGCCCTGCACATCCGGCCCCAGCCCAGACATCCGGCCTTCCGCGAACGCCCGGACATCCGACCCGACGTCCGTACGTCCGACCCCGTCTGTCTTCGCACAGTAAAGGGCCGAGGCCCATGTACCCTTTCACCCCCTAGACTATATATACTCTCCTCCTACCTACGTTTTAGGGTTAGCAAAGGATTATCTCATATTTGTGTGAGAGCTTTGCTCATCCACTTGGTTACCTTCTCCTCGGAGATCGCGCCTCCTTTGGAGAAGATCCCCCGAGCAGATTTAAGACCCCTTCACGGGAAGAACCTCAAGACCTCCTCACGGAGAAGATCGTGCTACTTGTATCATCCATAGTTGACCGTGGATCATGTATCTCTTATGTGTTTGAGGATCTAGCATATGTGTGACTATTTCTTGTTGGTTTTAGTGATTCTCTCATGTTTCCCCTCGTGATTTCCCCCATTTCCCCCTCGTGTTCCTCGTGTTGTTCGCGGGATCCGCTCCTTTCGTGAAATATCGGCCCCTAGGATTCCTACCCTACTCATCTTGGATCAGAGCCAGCTTGTCTCATGATATTATCTTGGTATCATGAGCCACGTTGATCACGATTTCGGAGCCTCTCCGTTGTGTTTCTAGCCCTATTTTTGTTGATTTTGTCCCTAATTCGAAAAATTCCCCACAAAAATAGCCCCAATTTTTTTGTGTGATTTGTTGGTGTGATGAAGTTTTGTTGGATTTGATCCGCGGAATTTCGTGTGTTGCATGTAGATCTAGCCCTTCCCCACCTTTTCCCCAATTTCCATCCACAAATTTCTCCGAATTTTGCCCGGATTTGACCTTTACACGCGAAGATCTTCGAGTTCATCCACATATCCAGAGCCCGGACATCCGGCCCCTGGCAGCAACATCTCCATCCACCGCCCCGTTTTCTGTCCATATTTCGCCAAATTTTGTTCCGGTGCCCACATACACTTCCGCATATCACCACCACTTCCGCATAGCACTGCCATATACCACATACACCACCATTGTTTACCACTACCAACTCCGGTAATTTTGTCCCGTTTTGTCTTGAGAATTTGAGTTGCGGTTCCGTGTCCTATTTTGTTTCAGCTATTTAGGTACGGTTCGACATCAACATCACCGCCGCTCATCTTCACCTCGAACACGTCATCAACAACGACCATATCGGCTATATCATCTTGGTATTTGTGCCACCATTTTGACACCATACCGTAAGCAAGAAGAGGTAAACTCATCTTGGTATAGTGATACATCATTCTTGCCATTACATTGATAGCCATCATAGCCTTAGTTTTTTGCGTCGCTTACCCATCGAGACTAGCCTTTGAGTATTGCTGGCAATGTGACTTGTGCACATTAGTGATCATACTTCCCATAGCATACATACATATCATCGGTGCATATCTTGGTATCATCTCTTGTGTCACAAGGTTGTCATCGCATACACAAGTGCTATCTTGGTTCGTGAAGCATTGCATGAGAAAAGATCTCAAACAACAAAGAGCCAAACAAGCTTTTAAGCAAAAGGGGAAGATAAGCAAAGAGCTTTTAAGTAAGAACCATAGCATCATACAACATTAAGATTGTCATACTAGATCATCTTGGATCATATCATCGAAACACCAGACATAGAGCATACTTGGGATAGAAGTCGTTGCATTTTTGCTTAGTAGGTTGTGCACAAGTCTTTGTATCCGCCTATTGTACAATCGTGCTAGCGTTTCTCTAGTGTTGTGCAACAAGAGCATTTTTATGGACTCCACATTTTGGCTCATCCTTGGTTGAACGACCCCACTTATCTCTTTGCGTGTGTGTTTCCATGTACCTTATTTTTCTTGGTCTAATTGTTGCATTGCAAACTAACAATTGCATCAAATTTTGTGCCACCATCCGAACCAAGCTCCACCATAAGCTTTTACTTGTGTAGGTGTGAGAAACCGACAAGAATTGGTACCAATTGTGCTATTTCCTTGTTCCACATTAGAGTGATCATTGATCCACCTTCAACTTCGATCAAGGTACATTTGGTATATGTTCTTCTCTTTCTCCCACCCACATATTTCTCTTGGAATGATGGATAGGCCAAGTACTTTTACCAACCCACTCTTCATGGGGAAAGATGACGACAAGAACTCCTATGTCACAAAGAGCCACCTCTTTGGTGCACAATGTGCTTTGCATCAAGAGCAACAAGAAATGAGTGAACGCATCGACAACCTCGCCACCGACTTGCGACTCTCCGAGCAACGTACAAGAGACTACTTAGACCACAAGCTCGATGATCACAAGCAAGAGAACGACGCAAGAATGGACGAGATTCATGCTTTGTTGCTCAACCGCTCTTCTTCCACTTCGTCCTCATCAAGACGGAGCTGCTCAAGTCTACATTCCGACTTCACCCTCTCCGGATCCAGTACACCGACATCGAACACGCTTTGCCGTGCTGCGCGGAACGATCGTCAAGCAAACCTCAATGCGTCCACACCAAGAAGCACAAGATGCCGAGGCACAACGTCAAGAGCAACCACTACAAAAAAAGACACATCCGTGACATTTTTGGCCGAACGAAAAAAATTTTTGTCATACATATGACATTTCTATGACAATAATTGTGAGAAAACCCGGTATCATCATAGATGTGGTGGGCTCCCACTTCTATGACAAAAAATCATGACAGAAAATGGGCTTTTCGTCCTGGGCGGGCCGGAGACGCAGCTGCATGACATTCTTTGGGTCGTCCATGACGGAAAAAACCGTGGTAGAAGCGAGGGGGAGGAAAATTTCGGGGAGTTCCCGGTTACGGTGGGAGGTCGGGGGCCGAGCGATGCGCGTTTCTCTCGTACATGTATGCACGTGTGTGCGAGGCGTTGGCTCTAACTGAACCCGAGCGAGGCGTTGGGCTCTAACTGAACCCGAGCGATTGCACTACAGGCTACGCGTTACTGAACTCGAGCGATCGATGGATGGCTGTTAACTGAACCCGATCAAGCAATTCCTTCGCTACTGCTGCTAACTGAAGCCGATCGATGCTGCCTCTGGATGAACAGTGAGCGTTGCAGGGGGGGTTGGATGAACAGTTCCCGGTGGGGGTGGATGAACAGGACCCCGTGGTGTTTCCTCTAGATGAACAGGACCCTGATCGATCGAGCCGGTTGGGGTTGGATGAACAGGACCCCGTGGAGGGCTGGATGAACAGGACCACCCCGTGGAGGGCTGGATGAACAGTAGATGGTGGAGAGCAGGATGAACAGTAGCCCGTGGAGAGGGCTGGTTGAACAGTAGCCGATGGAGTAGCGCGCAGTGGAGGCTGGATGAACAGGAGCCCGTGGATGAACAGTCGCAGGTGGAGGCTGGAGGAGGTCGACGGTGGATGAACAGTAGCTCGTGGAGGCTGGAGGGGGTCGAGGGTGGAGATGAACAGTATCCCGTGGAGTCCCGTTTTGTGGTACGCCACACCCCTCAGGATGAAGAGGACCCCCGTTTCGACCGTAGGAGGTCCGCTTCGTCTGTTTTGCGGTACGCCACACCCCTCCCGATCAACATGACCCCCGTTTCGACCGTAGGAGGTCTGTTTCCTCCGTTTTGCGGTACGCCAGACCCCTCCCGATCAACAGGACCCCGTTCCGAACAAAGGAGGTCCGTTTCCTCCGTTGTGCGGTACACCAGGCCTCGTTTCCATCGCCTGTTCCGTCCAAGCCCTCCCGATGAACATGACCACGCATTCCGTTCCGACCCAGCCGGTTGGCTCCCAGGCGTTTCGTTGCCTCCCCATGAACATGACGCATTCCGTTGCCTCCCCATGAACACGACGACGATGTTGTTTCTTCGTTCCGACCCAGCAATGTACACGAGCCCTGGCCGTACGTATGCGCGAGTAGGCGTTCGAGACCCTGCCCGTATGTACACATACGTGGCCGTATTTTCTTTCTTGCACCCTGGCCGCTATACGTACGTTTACATGCTACGTGCGCACCTCTACTACGACACGTGCGCGCCTCTACATCGACCAGTATGTACGTAAACGTTCGCGACCAGAATGACAACGCTACATACGCTTCGACCAGGTGGGTCCCGACTGTCAGGCACTTCCTTGCCTGTGAAGATGTAGCTAGTGGGTCCCAGTAGTCAGGGGGCAAATCGTTTTTTGCCCGGATGCACTTCCTTGCGTGCGAAGATGTAGCTGGTGGGTCCCAGCAGTCAGGGGGAAACATTTTTTCGCGAAATATAGTGGCCTGTCCGGTGGGTCCCAACTGTCAGGTGGAGGAATCATTATTTTTTCACGTAATAAGGAGGCACTTCCTTGCTGCGGCCGTGGACCCAGCTGTCAGCCTCTCCACGTACAGTCCACATCCGATGGAAGTCGTTCCTTGACCACGTTGACCACACCGCGCCGAGAGCACCAGGGCGGTGGACGACGGCGAGGCCTAGGAAGGGGACGACACGGAGGCAGGGAAGACTCAGCAGTTGTTTCCCACGCGAAGGGGAGTACGACTGTATGAGGGTTTACTGGTTCATCTGCCGTCGCTGGAGAATAACAACAGGTGTGGGTGAGTAGAGGGATGGCTAGGCCAGCGATGGGAGTACGGTCGGGCGGTGAGGCCTACGCGGCAGCACAGCCGACCGCGAGGAGGAGGGAGCAAGCAGTCCCGCCGGTGCTTTGTTTGAGAGGCTGGAGCAGGAAGAGCAGAGATTGAAGAAGCATGACGGCCGTTGGATGGACATCCAACAGTGAGTGCTTGTGCGTCAACCTTTTTTCAGGGAAGCCTCAAATCTGTGGAAAACAGCATACAACCCATCTGCCATTATTTCTAATAATTTACAGCCCATTTGGTAATTCTTAAGGTTTTTTTTTGGAGCCCATATTCATTTTGTGAGCATTTCAGCCCATATTGTGGCAACGGTTAAAAAATTAGAAGCAATTTTGCATATTCCGGTGTGGTCCGAACTGTTTTTAATCCCGAAATTTCGACTCACATTCAAACTGATTTTAAAAATAAATGTATATCAATATAAAATCCAACAAATTCTCCATGCATAAAAATTAATGTAATTTAAAATCTTGAAATGAAAAAAAGATATTTGAAACTAATTGCCGGTTTGATGTGTTTTAAAAATGTACAACCCATTTCTCATTACTGATGGGCCATTTTCCCGGCCAGCGGAATGAAAGCTCTCCTCGTCTTGAAAGATTTGCAGCCCAACAGGCCTGACAAAGCGACTTACTTGGCAAATCACAAAACAATTGTGCTGCGGCCGTGGACCCAGCTGTCAGCCTCTCCACGTATAGTACTCTTCCGACGGAAGTCGTTCCTTGACCACATTGACCACGCCGCGCGGAGAGCACCACGGCGGTGGATGACGGCGAGGCCTAGGAAGGGGACAACGCGGCACTAGAAGCCCGCACGGAGAGGACTACGAGGGTTCACTGGTTCGGCTGCGTGTGAGGCCGCCGTCGCCGCAGGGCCTGGCCAGCGGTGGGAATAATAGGGGGCTGTGAGGCCTCTGCGGCAGCACAGCCGGCCACGAGAGGCAGGAGCATGCGGCATGACCGGCGCTGCTTTGGGCGGCTGGAGCAAGAAGAACAGAGGTTGAAGAAGCACTACGGCCGTTGGATGGACATCGTACGGTCACTAGAGCTAGAATCGTTCATATCGACTAAGTTGACAAAGCCCTTCGTCCCCGTCAACTTAGTAGGCCCACAAGTCAGCCTCCCAGCAAGGTGGGTCCCAGCTAGCCAGGGGAGTATTCATTTTTTGTGCGTAATAAGGAGGCACTTCCGGTGGGTCCGAGCTGACAGCGGGGGGAACGTTTTTTTCATGAAATACGGTGGCCCATCCGGTGGGTCCCAGCAGTCAGGGGGAAATGATTTTTTTTCACAAAATACTGGTGGCCCATCCGGTGGGTCCCTGCTGTTAGGTGGAGGAATCATTATTTTCCGCGTAATAAGGAGGCACTGCCTTGCTGCTGCCGTGGACCCAGCTGTTAGCCTCTCCACGTACAGTCCACTTCCAATGGAAGTCATTCCTTGACCACGTTGACCGCGCCGCGCTGAGAGCACCAGGGCGGTGGACGACGGCGAGGCCTATGAAGGGGACGATACGGAGGCAGGGAAGACTCGGCAGTTGTTTCCCACGCGGAGGGGAGTACTACTGTACGAGTGTTTACTGGTTCGTCTGCCGTCGCCGGAGAATAACAACAGGTGTGGGTGAGTAGAGGGATGGCTAGGCCAGCGATGGGAGTACGGTCGGGCGGTGAGGCCTGCACGGCAGCACAGCCGGCCGCGAGGAGGAGGGAACAGGCAGTCCCGCCGGCGCTTGTTTGAACGTCTGGAGCAGGAAGAGCAGAGATTGAAGATGCACGATGGCCGTTGGATGGACATCCAACAGTCAGTGCTTGTGCGTCAACCTTTTTTTAGGAAATCCTCAAATCTGTGGAAAACAACATACATCTGCCATTATTTCTAATAATTTATAGCCCATTTGCTAATTCTTAAGGTTTTTCTGGAGCCCATATTCTTTTTGTTAGCATTACAACCCATATTGTGGCAACAGTTAAAAAATTATACGCAATTTTGCATATTTCAGTGCGGTCCAAATTGTTTTTAATCCTGAAATTTCGACTCACATTCAAACTGATTTTAAAAATAAATGTATATCAACATAAAATCCAACAAATTCTCCACGCATAAAAATTAATGTAATTTAAAATCTTGAAATGAAAAATAGATATTTGAAACTAATTGCCGGTTTGATGTGTTTTAAAAATGTACAACCCATTTCTCATTACTGATGGGTCATTTTCTCGGCCAGCCGAATGAAAGCTCTCCTCGTCTTGAAAGATTTGCAGCCCAACAGGCCTGACAAAGCGACTTACTTGGAAAATCAAAAAAAACTGTGCTGTGGCCGTGGACCCAGCTGTCAGCCTCTCCACGTACAGTACTCTTCTGGTGGAAGTCGTTCCTTGACCACGTTGACCACGCCGCGCGGAGAGCACCATGGCGGTGGACGACGGCGAGGCCTAGGAAGGGGACGACGCGGCAGTGGAAGCCCGAGCAGAGAGGACTACGAGGGTTCACTGGTTCGGCTGCGGTGTGAGGCTGCCGTCGTCGCAGGGCCTGGCCAGCGGTGGGAATAGTAGGGGGCGGTGAGGCCTCTGCGGCAGCACAGCCGGCCACGGGAGGCAGGAGCATGCGGCACGACCGGCGCTGCTTTGGGCGCTTGGATCAAGAAGACCAGAGGTTGAAGAAGCACTACGGCCGTTGGATGGACATCGTACGGTCACTTGAGCTAGAATCATTCATATTGACTAAGTTGACAAAGCCCTTCGTCCCCCTCAACTTAGTAGGCCCACAAGTCAGCCTCCCAGCAAGGTGGGTCCCAGCTAGCTAGGGGAGTATTCATTTTTTTGTGCATAATAAGTAGGCACTTCCGGTGGGTCCGAGCTGACAGCGGGGGAAACGTTTTTTTCGTGAAATACGGTGGCCCGTCCGGTGGGTCCCAGCAGTCAGGGGGAAACGATTTTTTTTGCAAAATACTGGTGGCCCGTCTGGTGGGTCCCTGCTGTCAGGTGGAGTAATCATTATTTTCCGCGTAATAAGGAGGCACTTCCTTGCTGCTGCCGTGGACCCAGCTATCAGCCTCTCCACGTATAGTCCACGTCCGATGGAAGTTGTTCCTTGACCACGTTGACGACACCGCGCCGAGAGCACCAGGGCGGTGGAAGACGGCGAGGCCTAGGATGGGGACGACACGGAGGCAGGGAAGACTCGGTAGTTGTTTCCCACGCGGAGGGGAGTACAACTGTATAAGGGTTTACTGGTTCGTCTGCCATCGCCAGAGAATAACAGCAGGTGTGGGTGAGTAGAGGGATGGCTAGGCCAGCGATGGGAGTACGGTCGGGCGGTGAGGCCTGCACGGCAGCACAGCCGGCCGCGAGGAGGAGGGAGCAGGCAGTCCCGCCGGCGCTTGTTTGAGCGGCTGGAGCAGGAAGAGCAGAGATTGAAGAAGCACGACGGCTGTTGGATGGACATCCAACAGTCAGTGCTTGTGCGTCAACCTTTTTTTAGGAAAGCCTCAAATCTGTGGAAAACAGCATACAGCCCATCTGCCATTATTTCTAATAATTTACAGCCCATTTGCTAATTCTTAAGGTTTTTTTGGAGCCCATATTCTTTTTGTTAGCATTACAACCCATATTGTGGCAACGGTTAAAAAATTATACGAAATTTTGCATATTTCGGTGCGGTCCGAACTGTTTTTAATCCCAAAATTCCGACTCACATTCAAACTGATTTTAAAAATAAATGCATATCAATATAAAATCCAACAAATTCTCCACGCATAAAAATTAATGTAATTTAAAATCTTGAAATGAAAAAAAAGATATTTGAAACTAATTGCCGATTTGATGTGTTTTAAAAATGTACAACCCATTTCTCATTACTGATGGGCCATTTTCTCGGCCAGCCGAATGAAAGCTCTCCTCGTCTTGAAAGATTTGTAGCCCAACAGGCCTGACAAAGCGACTTACTTGGCAAATCACAAAAAACTGTGCTGTGGCCGTGGACCCAGCTATCAGCCTCTCCACGTACAATACTCTTCCGATGGAAGTCATTCCTTGACCACGTTGACCACGCCGCGCGGAGAGCACCACGGCGGTGGACGACGGCGAGGCCTAGGAAGGGGACAACGCGGCAGTGGAAGCCCGAGCGTAGAGGACTACGAGGGTTGAATGGTTCGGCTGCGGTGTGATGCTGCTGTCGCCGCAGGGCCTGGCCAGCGGTGGGAATAGTAGGGGCGGTGAGGCCTCTGCGGCAGCACAGCCGGCCACGGGACGCAGGAGCATGCGGCATGACCGGCGCTGCTTTGGGCGGCTGGAGCAAGAAGACCAGAGGTTGAAGAAGCACTACGGCCGTTGGATGGACATCGTACGGTCACTGCAGCTAGAATCGTTTATATTGACTAAGTTGACAAAGCCCTTGGTACGTTAACTTAGTAGGCCCATAGGTCAGCTTCCGAAACGGTGCGCCCCAGATGTCAGGGGGAGGAATCATTTTTTGGGCGGGTGAAGCTAGAATATCCGAGATTGAAGAAGAAGCACGACATCCGTTGGATGGACATCCAACGGCCACTGTTGCTAGAACCGTGTGTTGACTATAAGTTGACAAAGCCTTGCATACGCGTCAACTCTATTTTTTTAGGGGACGCGTCAACTTAGTAAGGCCAGAAGTGTGTGGCAGAGAACTTATAGCCCATTTCAGATTTGTAAGAATGTGTAGCCCATTTTTGAATTCTAATGGAATTTACTACAGCCCATTTACAGTTTGTTAAAAGTACAGCCCATTTCAACGAACCGTTCAAAACAGAATTCAATAAAATTTCCCACATTTTGATGGGATCCAAAATATTTTTATCCCGAAATTTCTAGTCAGATTAAATACAATTTCAATATAAATTTACATTACGTAAAAATCCAACGAAACATTGCGCTCGCAACAATTAATGAAATTAAAATTTTCAATATCCAAAAAAATATTTTATAAAGTAATCACGTGTTTGGTGCATTTTTTATAGTTACTGCCCAGTTTTTGTAATTACATCCCATTTATTATTTCTTAAAGCCCATTTTCTTGTTAAGCCTAATGCATCCCTCCTAGGAAAGATTTGCAGCCCAGCGGGGCGGAGAATAACAACTTGACCTTACTTGGGTATTCCTAAAAAAAGTATAGCTGGGCTAACCATTTTCAGCTTGAAAAAAAATAATATCTGGGCTGGATATCTGGCCTGGGCTAGATGGGCCACAACCCGCCCAGTTAATACCTGCAGCGATGTTTTCTTTGTTGTTCAGAGGAGAAAAATTAATATCTGGGCTAAACATCAAAAAATTCTGCAGTGCTCACACCTCAAAAACAAAAATACTGCTCGAGCTGCTTGGTCCCAGCTGTCGGCCGCTTCTTGTGCAATTCTCTCGTTTATTGACTAGTACTACATAGGTTGACAATGGTGTCGGACAGTGATGTCAAGAAACCAGGGGAAGCAAAATAAATAACTCTAGCGAGCGCTTCCACCTCTGCCTCGTTGTCTCCCGTGGAAACCCCTTTCCTCCCTTTTTTCCTTGGGTAAGGACCAATGCATGCAACACGTCCATGCGGTTATTAGGCAAGAAATAAAAGTGCTTTGCGTGCTATGAATTACGATGGCCTGCATGGTTAGCTAATAAGGCATCATCTTAACTGCTGTGATTAAATGTTGTGTTTAGAAGAGAGAAATATTCTTCTTTTCGACCAATCTGCTTGCACCTAGGTCGTGATGCACCTTCTAATACGACTTATTCACCTAGACGGAGGGAGTATATTTTTATACATACATACATATATATATATATATATATATATATATATATATATATATATATAATGAGGCACTTGCGTACGTGAGGCTATGGACCTGGTGGGTCCCCATTGTCATCCTCTCCAAGTAAAGTCATCTCCTCCCCCGCACGCGCTTTCCGCCCGAAACAGTCAGCGCCGCCCGCCCCGCTTCCCGGTGCAGGCGATTGCTCCGCCTTCAAACGACACAAGTGTCGTCCGTCCGTCCATCTTCCGCCCACATTAATGATACGCGGTTGCCGAGGCGGCAATTCCGACACCACATGTCGGTCCCTCCGCCCGCCCACCATTGCTATATAAACTGCTACCCCGGCCATAGCCGCAGTCATCCGCATCCGTTCCCTTTCTCCTGTCCACACCACTACTGCCCACCATGGCTTCCTCGCACTCCAACGCTCTTCGGGATAGGCAGACGATGGACCACAAAGAGATGGCAGCCATTGCTGCCGACCGGCTGGCCGGCAGGCAGCCAGAGGACGACGATGTTCCAATGGAGAACATGGTAGTCGACGATCCGGCGCCAACCCCCTCCTTCGTGCCATCCTCGCCGGTGCATTGCACCACGACCATCGGCGAGGCCCGTGCCCAATATATGGACAGTGTGAGGCAGATGCGTCAGGAGCAGTTCCGGGAGGCGCAGGCCGACGCCGCCTAAAACCACCATCTCCTCCAGGAGCACCTGCAGGCGGAGGAGCAGATCGCTGTGGAGCAGGCGGAGCAGGAGGCGCTACTCGACTCGTACAGCTCCGCCCGCAAGGGCCGCCTCGAGCGCTGGCGGGACCGCATGCGGGTGGCGGAGGCTGCAGCCGCCTACAAAGAGGCTAGCAAAGAGGGCGATGAAGCGGGCGAGGCGCTGTTTGGCGAGACCGAGGACGAGGCAGAGGAAAATGCCGTTTCCGACGAGTCCCCGCTCCGCTGGCGTCGACAAGGCCCTGCTCCGCCGAGCCCCCGTGGCGCCAACAACGAGGCAAAGGACACCACCGGCTCCACTGAGGCCCCGCCCCGCCAACAACAAGGCAGAGGACATCGCCGGCTCAGCCGAGGCCCCACCCTACCGGCAACGCGAGGGAGGATTTCCACCGCTCCGCAAAGGCGCGCCCGCCGGCAACGAGATAGAGGACATCGCCGGCTCCGCTGAGGCCCCGCCCCGCTGCCAACGAGGCCGCGCCACACAGAAAACGAGGAGGAGTAGAACACGGTACGTCGCCGCCGCTCGGGTCCAAGTAAGGCCACCGCTGCTACCCTCCTGTTGAAGCCGAGCTAGGCGGGTTGACCATTGACGGCCGGTTAGCTTCTTGGCGGCGACGTGGAGTCGGGGAGTTCTGCTGGAGAATAACGCTGCTTCTACTTAACTACTGGTGCAGTTGGCTGACTGACACATGGGCCCAACAGGCCACATGTCAGTTACGCAACTGCACCTGCAGTTAAGTCACTGAAGCTTCTGTTCGGCTCAGCGGGACACAGTTGGGTAGCTTCGGTTAATTAATTATACCTCCAGCGCACCCCTTTTTAGTTGAAGAATGTATGAAATGTAATGAAATTTGGCATGTTTGTATGAAATCCGACCATGTATGAATGAATTTATTTCGATTAGTTTGAATTCCTGTATCACTGGCATTGGATGAACATGCAAAACAATATGTACTAGCATTATTCCCAGGGTGATCACCTCATTTGCAGCAGTTTCACATGTACTCCCTCCGGTCCTTTCTAGTCTGCATACAAGTTTTGTCTGCAGACAAAGTATCTCTACTTTGACCAATCTTATACAAAAATGTATTCACTTTCACAATGTGTGAAGTAAAAAGGAACAGAAGGAGTACAAAGAGTTTGAGCGGGTTTTTAGCGTTTATGTACATTGCAATCAAACACACAGGCCTGGCAATTCATAGAGAACATTCAAAACAATCGATGATTATGCATCTCAGCGACTCACATGTCAGAGGCAATATTTACTTCACAACTAAAGAATAAATAAAAAATTGATCGACGCTGCTGACAGCAAGGGCGTCCCATTCGAAAATATAAAACGCATGTCTTGCTAAAATCAATGAGCAAAATTTGATAAGGTTGTCCCATTCCAAAATATCAAATGCCTACGATTGTGGAATGGGCAGGGTTTGCCATTAGTTCGGACATTGACATGGCACCTCGTGCTAAATAAACCAGCTATTCTTTTTGTGCAGTTCCACCAAAATCAACCAAATTCGCGCGTAGCTTGTATGATTTCGCCCTTATATGTTGCAACGCCTTGAACTTATCGACACCTCCTTTCTTGTGGTGGAAATGAATGATTCGATTTATTCATGAACATTTTGTGCAGTTCCCATTGAAATCAAGCTGAGCACCCCTGTTTGCACAAATACAAAAAAGTGATTAGTATAGAGCAAACTGTACTATGAATTGACAGTTTCAACAGGCACATACATGGTCCATGTAGAGCACACTTTTAGAAAAATGGAACTCACCAGAAAGAATCCTAGAACAACATTGTACTCGCGCATCACGGCAAAAAAATGGAGATTTTGTCAGTCCTTCTGAGCTGAAGTTAGTTTGGTCTTGTGGGGAGTAATGTAACCATCCTTCAACAGCTCCTTCTGATGATAAGATAGACATGGCTTCTTCATCCTGGCATAATCGGAACTAGTCACTTCACGTACTCCATATTCTTCTTTAGAGGAAGATGATCATGTTGTGCAAAGACAAGAGGACTACTAAATGCTAGCATCACTGTTTGCTCAAAAAAAGGAAAGGAAATATTTAAAACATCACAGATGAAGCACTTCTCATGGACAATACCACTTTCGAAATATTACAGTATCTAAAAGTGTGCTCTACATATGGATGAAATCAGTGGGCGAGTACCAACCTTTGTCAGGAGGCTTATTGTTTAGAGCATACAGATGAAGCAATTCTCCGGAACCAGCTGTTGCAATCTATGGTGGTGGCCATGCTTACTATATACTCCTCGATTAGTTTAATGTTTCCAACATCTTCTTGTGCAGTTCCACTAAAATATATGGTATCTTCAAAGAAGATCCCTGTTTGCACAAGTAGAGATAATTACATATTACATTAAGAGTGGCATCAAATCAGTGGCAAAACAATTGCTCATTCCAGCCATAGCAATAAATTAAGATGCAAAACTATATCATTACTTGTGTCATCACAGTTCCAGTGCTTCATTACAGCAACGGGAGTTGATATTTGTTTTTCTTCCCCTTGTTCTTCCCCTTCATCACTTGGTTCAATAACAAACAAACTTCGCCTTCAATGTAAGATTTGGCATGTCAATTAGGGAGCACAAGTATAGTAGTAAACTTAATTTTCTGATGAAAGTGGCAAAATATAGGCTAGAAGTTGTGAAATATCCTTATCTTACCTCAATGGGATATTACGGTGCACATACAGATTGGAAGTCTTGTCTCCATTTGTGCAGTTCACTAAAATCAAGCAACATTATCATACAAGTAGCATAACATATGAATGCACACTGCAGAATCATGTGAAAGAAGGCTAGTGCTGACCTCTCATGATGCGGAATTCAAACAACTCATAAGAAGAATATCTGAACCAAATTCTCCTTAACGGATAGGAAGTAAGATCTCCTCTTGTGCAGTTCCACTAAGATCAAGCAATCAAGCAACATTGTCGGTGTGACATTTTGGTTGAACTGCACAAAACACTCTTAAAACAAAAGTGTTTTGTGCAGTGCAACAAAAGGTCACAATGGCAACGAGGTGAAGCAGATAACCATGTTTACAAAGAGGTGCAAAGGAAACAATTAGTGGTCAATAACGATGGATGACATAGAAGCCAACAAAAAGAAGCATCTACCTTATCTAAATGGGAAAGAAAGCAAGACAGTAGCATTTCTCAAACGGTGGCATTGATTAATATTAACATATAGATTATATTAACAATAAAATTTGTTAAACATGTAATTTGCTTTTAACTGTGGCATTGCATCAATTTTCCAACGGCATTATTAGAGGGTGTTTGTTTACAGGGACATTTTGGTGTAGGGACTAAAAAAACTCCGTGTCAGTCACATCTAAACCAAAGAGGAGGGACTTTTAGGGACTAAAAGTGGGCATTTGGGACTAAAGAAAGAAGACCCCGAGGTAGTCTTTTTGGGACTTATTCCAACAGTTGCCCCTGCCACGCATCGCACCTTGTCTCTATTAGTTTATTACTAGGGGTAACATGGTCTTTTAGCATGTCATTTATTAACCTCTAGTCCATGTTTAGTCCCTGGAACCCAGCAGGTAGGGACTAGGGAGTTTTTAACCAAACAGGGCCTTAGATTAACAACAGCTAATGAGTTGCACGGGACAGTGGATGCACCAGCACCATGTGCTTCTACCGATGTACTGTGGTCATGCACAGTCTGTTTCAACAAAGAACAAGCAACCAAGGAGCATATTTGTGTTGGTCCTAGTTTTGTTATCTTTAGACGCCTTTCCCTATGTGAGCGCAGCAAATCTAGTCCTGCTCAAACTCTACAGCCTTGTCCCTTCCTTTCCTTTTTGAACTAGTACTTTCGCCCCTTCCTTTCCTCTTTGAACCACGTCCTAGATTTATGCGATACAACTTTCCCCCATTCCTTTCCTCTTTGAACCACGTCCTACATTAATGCTATACAACTTTCCCCCTTCATTTCCTCTTTGAACCACGTCCTAGATTCATGCTATATACAACTTTTCCCACTACTTTCCCCCACTCCTTTCCTCTTTGAACAACGTCCTAGATTCATGGTATACATGCAGCTAGAGCAATGCATGTGGAGTAAGTAAATTATACCTTAAGGTTCTTGGGGCGTGGTTCGGTGGGCGACGGGACGGCGGCGAAGAAGAAGGGGTCGGAGGCCCTCCTGCGCCGCCGTTGGGTGGAAAGTGAACAGCTGCGCCGGTAGTCCCTCGCCGACGGCGACATCGTTAAGCCTCCTTCCCTTCCCGGCGGACGGATCCTGCCAGCTCTTTTAGCAACAGTGAGGGGAGATAGAGGCCAACGAAGTCTTGTTTAGATCTGGAGAGGGCGAGAGAGTGTGAAGAGAGCAACTACAAGCGCCGAGGCTCCAGCGGGAGAGGGCGAGCGAGTGAGCGAACAGGCTAACCAGCTACACAACCCTCCCATTATGTTTAACGAGAGGGAAATAACCTTTTATACATTCATGCATTCGTGCGACAAGCATGCCGTGTTTTTTTTTGTGTGTCAGAGTCATTGGGATTTCAATCGTAATCATGTCATGTGGCTTTGGTGGTAAGACTATCCACAGTGGTGTAGAAATAATGCAGCCTTAGTCACCTTACCTCACTCCACATAGTATGTTGGGTCCAACCAGTCAGAGGGTGAAATAAACAAATTAATAAGAAAAATTAAAAGCGCCAGCGGTGTATCTTACCTCACACATCTCGCTACTGCTCGGAACACTATCCAATTGATCCCTCTGTTCGCTCACGTACTATTTTAAGTGCATCCTTATTATAACATGCACACAAATTTTGGCCACTTGTATTCGACTTAAGTCAGTGTGCCACCGTATCTCGTATACTTACTACTCCTTCCGTCTAGGTGTAATAAGTCACGTTAGAAGGTGCAACGGGACCAAGGTGCGTGTGTGTGTGTGTGTGTGTGTGTTTAACACCATGTGTGTGTTAGAGAGAACGACAGATCGACCTACTCCTATAGAGAGATGTTGTGTAGTGTACAATTTTAGCCGCGAGAGTCGGTGCATCCTCTCGTTTTCGGGCGTGTCCGGTAGGGACATGCGGATAGCTGCCACGCCCGCTCCTGACCAGCCTGGCCCACCCAAAGCCCCTCCATCGCCCGCGCGCGCTTCTCGCCCGAAATGGTCAGCGCTGCTCCAAAGAATCGGTGCCGCATTCATGCCCGGGCAGAGCGGACGCGACCTCTCACTGGCGCAAGAGTGATGGTTTCTTCGTCCGTCCAACTTACTACTGGGTCTATGTGATTTGACGGCTCATTGGTCTTTATTACTGAGGTGGTAGGACTGCTGGATGTCCCACGCTTTTGGCGAAACGAGGTATACTACTACTACTAGGTTACAATTTTCTCCATTCTTACAGCAGAGGCGTGCAAGAGCACTGAAAACACGCAGGCTCAGTGATTACATGGCCCACCTCACACTATCACCGTGCGACACCTAACTCTTTACATAGTACTCCCTCAGTTCCTAAATATTACTAGATGAGTCCCCGCACGTTGGCGCGGAACATCAGTATATCTCTCTGCGCAAAATTATCGATTTCATAGAACAAAAAAAACTCTATAACCGCATGACAAATGTGGTAGCCAAACTAAATAAACTCCCATCATCATTTAGATCATCCCACGTAAGGAAAAAAGATCAGCCAACTCCTACTGCATAATGGGATTATATTTTTCTTTTTGACATGTTAATGGGACTTAAAAGCTCACTTACATGCATGCTACCGGTGCATGCTTGCATGCAAACATGTTGATGTGATTTAAAACCCACTCACATGCATGTAGCACGGGATTTCTGCATGCTTGCATGTCGCTTAGTGCGGAGCCTCTTAACGTCAAGATCAGATGGCTATTATGGACTGATTTACTTCATCTAACGGCTACATCAATTTTGATGACGTGGCTCAAGGATAGGATAGAGAATTCCTAGTAGTGGGGGCTATCTATTACTAGTAGATATAAGTCTTTGTAGAGATTCCACTACATACGAAACAAAATGAATGAATCTACACTTAAAATGCATCTATATACATCCGCATGTGGTTCGTGGTGAAATCTCTACAAAGACTTATATTTAGGAATGGAGGAAGTACTAGTATAGTACGTACTGTAATTTATCAGCGAGATAAATTTGTACAATGTTATGAAGCTTCCAGCTTCTGTTACATGTATCTTGCGTCCAAGGTTGCCCGTTGCAACATTTCATCAAATACAAAGGAGACTAACATGCATGCTATTGCATCTCATAGCAAATATGTACTCCCTCCGTTCCAAAATAAGTTTCTCAAATTTGTGCAAACTTTAGTACAAAGTTGTACTACTACTAAAGTTGACATTTATTTTGGAACAGAGGCAGCTAAAGAAAAAACAATCCATGCAGTCCCTAGCCCTTGAACCGTGAACCCTGACCAGGCTTCAATTTGCTGGCAACGTTCGAGCTTCCTAATAAATGAAGTTTGCAACCTTTTGACCATCGGATCATTTTGTGCAGTTTCACCAAAATCGAGATTGCTCCCTGTGGCAAAGAAATTGAACAAGCGTGATTAGAATAAGATTACTGGGACTAGTTGATGAGACATAAACTCATCACAAATACAGTACGTAGAAGCCAGTAGAGGTATGTGCGGGGCAAAGAAGTAGAGAAATATCCACAGGGAGTGATGTGGGCAGCTGGAGCAGTGGTGCAAGCCGGCTGTAAAGGGAGTTGTACCCGAGGGACGTAGCTCAACCTTGAGGAGGGCGGAGGGAGGCAGCAACTGCCCACGTCGCGGCAGTGAGCAAGGGACGAAGGCAACCTCACCGGCTTTGTGGGATAGAACGGCGGGGACCCCTGATCAGGACGTGCCAATAGTGGGTTTTCACCGTCGGCGACGGCCACCGCATCTACACTAAGCACCCTTCCCCAAGCGGACGTGATCCGCCAGGATGTTAGAGATGTGGCCACAGTCGTTTTGTGCGAGAGAGTGTGAAGAGAGCAACCCCAGCAAGCAACCGTGTAGGCTAGCCCGTCCTGACTATGTATATAGTGGAGCGGTTTCCTTTTCTCTCCATATGAACCTATCATATTGCGTATGTGCCACTGAAGAAAAAAACTTTATTTATAAATGACGCGGCACCTACTACTTGTTCTCCTATAACCTTGCACTTGGCATCTCCAAAATATTGACCTTGCGATTGGCTCTTCGCCTCTTCAGGAAGTCGAGCAATAATGGTAGTGCAGTATATATCGTTCTGGCTATATGAGACCGAATGAATTGCTGCACGTCCACCACGTGGGCGAGGGTCGAGGGGCGAGGGAGAGTGCTACATACGGAGCAAAAATGAGTGAATCTACTCTCTAAAATACATCTATATACATCAGTGTTTGGAGTATGTACTAGTAGTTCATATTGAAATCTACTAAACGACATATATATTCCAAACAATATGATATAATCTCTATAACCAAGGTAGTAGGGACGGGGAGTAAACGGAGGGAGTAGTAAAATTTTCTCCTCGTCCTGCGAGCCACCGCGCGCATGGGCGACGGAGCGAGCGTAAGGTGTAGTAAGAAAGATTCACCTCATCTTGCGAGCCACCGCGCCCGTGGGCGGGGGAGACGGCGTACTAAGTAAGTTTCTCCTTGTTCTATGAGTTGACAGGACACATCAAAAGTACTCAGAGCCTTGCCTCTAAGGTAGGCCCCACATGGTTTGCCTCTTTTTTTAACATAACACGTCAAGTCGCAATTTGTTTGTTCACCCGTAGTAGACGATCCTCCCTCCACCAATTGGACAACCAGTACACGTGCCAAATTACCACATGGGCTGCCTTTTTCGTATAGAAATGAGCTCCACCGTGTACCCGCGCGGGTGTGGTTGGGAAAGAGACGGGAGTACGTGCGCCGTGCATGCACCTCTTCTCTTCGTGCACGTCCCCCACCTACGTGGGTGTGTGTGAGAGATACAAACCGCGTTCGTGAGTGTTTTTTGTTTTGGGGTGGGGGTGGGGTGGGGGGTTGATTTCGTGAATTATTTGTGGGAATATGTGTCAATGACATCTCAAACAAAATTTTGCATGCAATGTGTGTGAAATTGAGGCCTATCCATATCATACATAGAGGGTCGGACAATCCACGAGAAGAGAGGGAGGGGTCATAGCTATCGATAGAGTCGAAGAGAGGATCAAGTGGGTGGGTGCGAGATCGATGAAGAGAGCCATCGAAATTGTGTGTGTGTACAAGTCAAAGATATAGGGCGATTGGCCTACCAGACTGTTAGAGGGCACACGTCAAGTTTGTGTGTGGCAGGGAGACATGACTAGAGCGCTCGATGTATCGGTGTGTGTGGGGTGGGAGGGGGTGGTGGGAGGGGTAGGCAGAGGCCTAACTATAGAGGTAGAACGACTCGTATATGTGTTGAGAAGGAGAGACCCAGCTATGTCTTGAGGGAGATCGGTCGACATCCATACATAACTGAAGGATGGGAAATATGATGGGAGAGAGAGAGGAGAGAGAGAGGGAGGGAGAGGGAGGGAGAGGGGTAGAGTGCTCGATGGGTGATGGAGTTGCTTCTCGAAGATGGTGGGAGAGGCCTACTAGACAAACTGAGGGTGGAACTGCAATGTTATCAATAAGAGTGGGGATGTGTTTCTGTGTGTGCATGTGCGTGATAGATCTGTCGGGACGCATCCATGGATGATGAAGGGGAACCATGTGTTTGGTAAGCAAACCTAACTAGGGCCCTGTTTGGTTTCAAATAAGTCATCAACTTATAAGTCGAAAAGTGAAAAAGTGACTTATTTTGCCAAATAGACACAACTTATAAGTCACCCCAACTTATAAGTCATAAGTTGCTTCACCCCAACTTAAAACTTATAAGTCACCCCCTTTTGCATGGGTCCCACCACCTTTACATAAAAAAAGAAGGAAAGATGTGCTCAGGTGACTTATAAGTCAGGTGACAACCAAACAGACGTGACTTATAAGTCATTGGTTTTAAGTCACCTGACTTATAAGTCAGGTGACTTATTGGAACCAAATAGGCCCTAGATCGGTAGATCAATTGTTGTTTGTTGGAGGAAGGGAGAGACACAACTATGGGGTAGATCGATTGACGTGTGGGTAAAAACGAGTTATAAGGACCTAGCTAGCTATATGTATAGCGAGAGATCGGTCGGTGTACGTCCATTTGTTAGAGGCAAATAAGGCCCAGCGAGACGGATAGACAGAGAGAATGGAGCTAGGAGGTGGTGCGAGAGGCCCAACTACTAGCTAGATAGGGGGAGGAGTGTGCAGTTGTGAGAGAGCGATGAAAAGAGGGGCGAGAGCTTACACGTGTGTCTAACCGTATGAGTGACACGAGGCAAGGACACATAAAGGAGGAGATTGAACATGTGTTTGTATGTTGTAGGCAGGCATCGCTGGAGAGGTTTATCAATCGGTGTCTGTCGGAAAGGAGTTGTGGAGACTCTGGGAGAACAACCTAAAGAAAAAAATGAATGTGCCCGGTGGATAGAATGCCGAGGGAGGGGGAGGGCGAGGAGGGTGTGTGCATGCAAGAGAGAAAGTTAGTGGTAGCTACAAAGGTTAGAGGATTGTGTGGGTGTAAGAGACTAACAAATATCATAATTTGATATGAAAGCGGATTCATATATTTGAATAGGAGATCATAGTGTTTTAAACATTACTTGCATGAATATAGCGGCGATACACGTGTTGTGCACATGGTATACCATAATGTGATAATGCATGGTGTTTGCAACTCACAGCTAAATGCCGAACAATCTAAACCATACTATACATCAAACAATCTCACATTTTATTTGAATTTGTGATAATGTGTGGCATTTGCAGCTTACAACTAAATATCGAACAATATAAACAATACTATAAACATTCTCACATTTTATTTGAATTTGTGGTAATGTGTGGTGTTTGCAACTCACATCTAAATACTTGTAGGCGTAGGGGGCAGGGCACCATACATAATGTGATAAACCCATTATACATATGAGACATGGTTTAAATTATGAAGATCTAGCTAGAGCTAGAAATGTAATGTGATTTGAAATCAAAATAAATTGGATTCAAAAAATCTAGTCCGAGTTCATATAGTACACATAGTTCATATGTAACTCGAGACTAATCATGTGGTGTGCTGTGAAGATAATACACAAACGATGGTTTAACTTGACAATAATGATGATTGTAGATCTTATTAAAATAGAGAAACGAATTCAAATGCTTTGACTTCACAACAATCATTACTGTAGATCTTATTCAAATAGAGAAACGAATTCAAGTTTAGTTCATATTGAAGCGGTAGTATACGTTTGGAATGCACTAAAACATTCATTTAAGTAGTAGGTTGCATGCATTATACATGTAGCAAAATATTTTAATTAAACATAACATGAATTCAAAGTTTTGAATGACATTTGTAGGGCGCATTGATTTGGTATAGTACACCACTCCGAATCCCAACTCAACGCTTAAAGGAGAAGAAGATTTGTTCTCAGGTCAGGTTCTATAGCTATGGTTCATACACCTTTGCTCTTGCATGACTGTATTTACTCATACCAACTATTTTCAAATTTGAAGGACGGAATTGAAACTCCAATGGCGCAACAGGTATGTTTTAAACCTGTTTCTTTAACTGGTTTGCTGTTGTAACCTGCTCTATGTTGATTTCAGTTTCAATTGAATAAACAGTTATGTTCTCATGTCATGCACATTACAAGTGTTGTTATTGCTCTATAGTTACCCACACTTATATTCTGTCTATTCTGCTTTGTCTTGAACAAATATTATTTGAACTGTGTCTCTATCTTGATTTGGCAACAAAAACTAGAATGATATAGACCATAAAGTGACCATGTACATAGATATATGTTTGTTTCATGTTGTTATCCTGTCCACTTTACTATTGAACTCATTTACCAAAATGAGTTTCATATACAACATGGTAAACATGTGATGTGTCTGCTTGTTTCTCTTTTAGAATGCGGACAAAATATTGGAGAACAGTACCGCGTTATCCAATGGTAAAGGAAGTAATGCAGATAAGGTTCAAGATAGTGAGACATCCCTGTTGGTCTCCAAGAAAGTTGATAAAAACTATCTTGACGACAGTGAGGGAACCCAAAAGTCCTGTCTTGATGTAGTGTTCGAGTTACTGGCCACTACTGCTGGCACAAGCTTTTCGAACTCGCTGCCTGAATCAGTTCGTCTTCTTGAGTCTCAACTTCAAGTTGAAAGACATCAATCAGATGTGCTGCGACGGGAAGCTGAAGGACTGAGGAAGTCCCTGCAGAATTCAGATGCATATTTTCTGGTGTAACAGCAAGCGCTGGAGGATTTAAGCGCCAAATAAGAGAAAGTTAATAAGCTTGCTAAGCATCTTGCCAGCATTATGGGTACCCAGGATATTGTTTCTTGAGATCTTTTGAAGTGGTTTTAGTTCTGGATTTGTTTTGATGCGGCGTTTATTTGCGCTGGTCGCCAACTTTGACAACCAGTGTATATGATATGCTCCTTTGTTCCCTATATTTGCACTGGTGGGGAACTTTGATGCCCAGTGGATGTAATATGTGTAATAGCCGTGATAGCCTAGCCTTAGTTGCTTGCTTATTTATTTCCTTGTTGTCTTGTTTATTTGTTTGCTTGTAGTCATTGCAGTTCTTTTTCCGCGGTTAGCTAGTGGCTGCAATAACCTATTTTTTAAAACTAGGCCACAATAACCATGGGCTAATATTTACTGTAGTGACACTGGGCCTCCTACTAGCCGTAGAAACAGTGGGCCTTCTACGGGCCATAGAAACAATGGGCCTTCTATGGGCCGTAGAAATAATGGGCCTTCTACGGGCCGTATTATCAATGGGCCTTATACGGGCCGTATAATCGATTGGCCAAACATGGGCCAAACAGACCGCATTATGGCCGTAAATGGGCTAGAGTTGGAATCGTCCGTTCATGGGCCGACCATAACGGGCCATCATTAATAGGCCGTATTTGATGATGCTATGAAATCGGCCCAACGTATTAACAGACCACAAATGGGCCGACTGTAACCACAGGCTGAATTTGGCCCACAAGCAGAAAATGACAGTAACGGACCATAAGTAAATGAATGCTGGAAATGAGCCCAAGAATAAATGGGCTATTAGAAGGCCGAAAGATAACATGGGATGGAAATGGCCCAACGGAATAACGGGCCGTTAATGGGTATAAAGTGATACACTGTTCATTACGGGCCAATTTCACCACGGGCCGTTAATGGGTGTAAAGTGATACACTGTTCATTACGGGTCAGTTTCACCATAGGCCGTTAGTAGGCCAAGAGTTACATAGGGCCTCATATGGGCCGAAAGACGTCATGGGCCATACATGGGCCAGAAGTGAAAACGGGCTGGAATCATATTGGATGGCCCAGATGACGCTACTGGGCCTAATTCAGATAGGGTGTAACGGGCCTTGGGTTAGCGGGCTGTAAATGGGCTATATTCAAACAGACCATTAACATGCTTTCCATGGGCCGGCCCGCCAGCTTTTGACCAAGTCAAATGGGCCGGCCTTTTCACAGGAATGGGCCTCTGTTTGGTCGTGCCACGTGTCAACGTATCATAGGCGCCTTCCGTCCAATGAGTGGTTGACATCTGTCCCAATGATGAGCCGACACGTGTTTCCTCCAGCCAATGATGATTTTACACGTGGAAAATCCCCATTGGTCGGGGCTGTTAACGGGTTATCGGATCCAAAACCCGACCCGATAGCTTAACGGTGTTCCGTTACGGTGGATGCCACTTGTCGGTCACCCTTGACGAAAGCACTTCTGTGACGCGCGATTTATCGTCATGGAAGTGGACACTTCCGTGATGATAATTTTGGTAATGTCATGGAACACTTCTACGACAGCACAGGTATGACTATCTTGATTCTGTCATAAATTTGTCATGGATGTACATGCATGACAAAAAAGCGACCTACTGTGACAAACACGTATCATCACGGAAGTGTATTTTTTTGTAGTGAACAATTGCGAGATGCTCAAGAACTTGAGGCGCAACAAGCCCTCTGAGATTCATATCGAGCCGTAGCCAACCGAGGCCGGCAAGCTCGTGAACATGAAGGAGCACTTCACGAAGAAGTTCATGAACGAAGATATCAAGCTCGACAAGTTCCTCCACAAGCTCGCCAAGAACATCAAGTTCAACAAGAACAAGAAGACAATGGAAATCCTCCACGGCAAGAGCAAGTTGTGAGAGACGATCCTCCTCGTCAAAGACGTCATCATCCCCGAACTGAACACAATGAAGAGCAACTCTACGGCAAGCTAAATTTCACCATGCCCAAATTCAATGGAAGCAATGATCCTGATGAATACCTTTCATGGGCATTGAAGGTCAACAAAATCTTCCTTTTGCACAACTTCGAAGAGGAGAATAAGATCGCGATGGCATCCCTTGAGTTCCAAGACTATGTCCTCATTTGGTGGGAACAAGTCACTGAGCGCCGTGAGGCAAGAGGTGAACCACCCATCACTACTTGGGCGCAAATGAAGGATGTCATGAGAGCATGCTTCATGCCTACCTACTACAACCGCGACCTCTTCAAGAAACTCCAACTACTCAAGCAAGGAACCAAGAGCGTTGAAGAGTACTACAAGGAAATGGAGATTGCAATGATATGAGCCAATGTCACGGAAGATGATGAGCAAACTATGGCATGTTTCTTGAATGGACTCAATCATCCTATCAAGAAGATCGCCGACTTCCAACCATACTCGAACCTCATCGAGCTAGTGCATCAAGCTAAAAAAGCAGAACGTCAAGTGCAAGAAGACATCAAGTATGCCAATGTAGCGCCCCGAGACCGATGTGCCAGGTGTCCTCTAGTTATTCGCTGTTGTTGCCTTGTCATTGCTTGCGTGTCATGCATCTCATATCATGTCATCATGTGCATTTCATTTGCATACATGTTCGTCTCATGCATCTGAGCATTTTCCCCGTTGTCCGTTTTGCAATCCGGCGCTCCTATGTCACCCGGTGTCCCTTTCTACCTTTTTTCGTGTGCGGGTGTTAAACGTTTTTGGAGTGGACCGAAGCTTGCCAAGCGGCCTTGGTTTAATACCGGTAGACCGCCTGTCAAGTTTCGTGCCATTTGGACTTCGTTTGATACTCCAACGGTTAACCGAGGAAACATAAAGGCCTCGTGTGTGTTGCAGCCCAACACCCCTCCAAAGTGGCCCAAAACCCACCTAAACCTCCTCCATCGTCTTGGTCATTCGATCACGATCATGTGTCCGAAAACAACACCTCATTTGGACTCTCCTAGCTCCCTCTACCTATATATTTGCACCTCCCCGTCCATTTTCGCGGACAAACCCTAGATCCATCTTCCCCGCACCGCCGGACATGTCCGCCCGGCGTCCGGACACGTCCGCCCTCGCCCCGCGCCCAACCGGAGCCCGCCACTTGTCCCGCCGCCGCCCTACCACTGCGTGGCCCGGGGAGGCCCATCGCGGGCCCGCCCGGGCCCGGATCTGCGCGCCGCCGCCGCTGGGTATGAGAGCAATGATGACTTGGGATCCCATGGATTATCTTTCCCACCGCTCTCTTCACACAAAGACTTCTTACATTTCTTCTACATGACCCTCACTTGGCTATGGGTTATTGTTCATTACATATTCTATGCCCATCTTGCCATGTTCACTTTGCATGATATACTCATTCCTATGCTTTTGCCATGCATTTGTGACCCATGCTTTGCATTACACATGATGATTGATTCTAATACTTGTATGTGTATTTGCAAGCTCGGTGGAGATATCACTTGTTATTGCCATATTTGCTTTGTGCCCCATGCCTATGATTATACCATGATCTTGCTTTGTGTTCGTGCTTGCGATATGTCATATGCATTGTCTATGCCTCTTATTTGCTCACATGACATGATTGCTATGATTTCCTCTAGTATGTTGCATCTTCGCACTACTAGCTTGCACGACTAGATTCCTATGATTGCTTGCTTTGTTGCATCACCAATGATTCATACTTGCTCACCTCATGCGGTTGCTGAAAACCATCTACATGCTTATCACATGATTATTATTGCTTCTTGTCATATATCTCCACATGTTGCCTCTCTCATGCTAGATGATTTGCCATGTATTGAGTGCAACTACGCCTTTAGTCTTGCTAATGAGATTGCCCCCATAGCATTCTCATATATATTTGGAGATTCAGACATATTTCCTGTGAAGCATGCTTGTCTTACCCCTTTGCACCATATACCTAGTTCCATGAATATTGCCATTGTTGCATCATATTATTCATGCACTTGTGCTTCTAATGGTTATGTGCAAAAGAAGAGAACCATCATGATCGATGATGTGTTTATCTACCATGCGCATACGTTCTTTCTTTTGTTGTGTGCATGTGTAGGATACTTGGACTTCGTGTCAACTTCCGTTTCACATGAGTTGACCATTCGAGCTCTTGAGAGCGAGCCTCATACATTCGACCACGACTCGCTTCTCCAACACCTTTGCTACCTCTTCAGCATTGTGAAGAATGCACAAGGACACGCCTTCAAGTGACATCTTTCTTGAGCATGGCTATTGCGGATCATACTACTTGTGTTGCTTGCACCATGAGACTTATTGTTCATCATGATATATATGCCGTGTGTGTTGCATCCAATTCTTGGACTACTTGCTCCTCTCATATGTTTGGTTGCAAAAGTGTCATCACTTCACATATGCCATGTCCCATCGATTGCTACATGCTTGCCTTGATTGCCTCACACACGATGAACACTTGCTCTTTCTATTGTGTTGAGTGCCACACTATATTCACTACACCCCATGCACATTATGCTTGGATTGTCTTGCACTTGACCCATGTGTTTAGACATCTCATTCTACTTGGTGTTGTGAGTGATTCCTATGCCTACCATAGACCTTTTGTTGAGCACATTGCGCATTCTTGCTATGATCTTGAGGTTGATGCTTGTTCACTTGTCACACATATTAGCAACTTTACCTCCATTTGCATACTTGTTTCCATGATTTCCTTGATTGTGCTCACCTTATATGCTTAAATGTCATGCCACACTTCTTTGTCAAACCATATGCTATGCTTGATGACAACACTTGTTGGGTGAATCACCTCTTGAATGCTTGGTTTTGCTCTTATGCCAACCACATTTGTTTTTCCAAGTGCTTGTTATCTTTGCTCCTTTTGAAGGATTTACAAGACGGTACGACATCGGAGAGTGCCCATTTGGAACTACAAGATGATGAATGCTTGGTGATCGTCCACTACTACACGGAAACATCATCTCTTTCCCATGGTGACTTGGATTTCGATCTGAGGTCGGATCTTTCCCAAGGGGGAGGGGATGATGTGGAGCATCCTATGGACATCACCATGTCAAGAGTCCATTTGGCAAGTGACACGTGCCACATCTACTTCATACATACAAAGGTGAATCATCTCCTTTACATGTGTCCACTTGTACCTCTCGAGGATGGTATACTACTTGACCCATCTCTCGTATGCATACATAGGTGTGAGCGGAGCTACACATTCATCGACGAGGAGTCCAAGAAGAAGAGAACATCTACACCATCCAAGAGGGAAGCCTGGAAGCGGAGAAGGAAGCGCCAAGAAGAAGGCAACAGCTCCCAGGCAACCCCGTGTGCACGGGCCCCTCCGACCCCGTCCCCACGGGCCTCCCAGGCTGGCGGTCCTGAAGCCCCCGTGCGCACGTGCGTGTACCGTGCCCACGGGACCCCCGTGTCCACAGGCCCAATGGACCCCGTGCGCACGGGCTCTTGCGTCAGGTCTCTGGATACCCCGTGCGCACGGGCTCCACTTACCCCGTGCGCACGGGGCCCCCTGTGTGTTGTTGCGGGCTTTGCCCATGTAATCCCCATTTCGCCCCTGCTTACCCCTTCCTCCCTTGGACCTATATATACTCCTTCATCTCCTCCATTTAGACTAAGCTAAGAATAGATCTAAACACTAGATCTTAGCTCATGTATCTCCCCTTGTGGGATGCCTCTTGAGAGAGAGACACTCCATTAGAGTTCAAGACCTCCATTGGAGAAGATCCCTAGTGGATGAAGACCCCTCTTGAGGGAAGGATCTATCTAGATCATCAAGCCCTCATCTCCTTCATAGGATTTGGGATGAACTCTACCATGTATCTTATTTCCCTTTGATTGTTCATGTACCTTGTGGATCTTGTGTGATTGATTGTCTAGTGGATGTGTGATTGGACTTGTTCTTGAGTGTTCCTCTTGTTTTCCCTCTTGTGTTCATCTTGTTCTTGGGGATTCCCCCTCCAATTCGTGAAAGATCTCCACTTAGGGTTCCACCCTACACCATTTTGGTATCAGAGCCATGGTTTCTCACGAAATTGGAGCCCCCCTCTTTGTTTTCTAGCCTAGTTTTGTTGATTTCGTCCTAAATTCGAAAATTTCGTCCTAGCTCCGCATCAGCGTGGCTCCATCGAGGGCCTGGTACGGCCCAGCTTCAGCATCAACAACTCAAGACCCTCGCGAGGCGGACGACACCAAGACCTCCACGAGGAGCGGCCTCCTTAGGCTGGCTCCTGAGGAGTGGAGGTCTCTATGCAAGCCTCACCTCGTGAGGTTCGGATGACGTGAGCCATGACGACCAAGGCCAGGCGGGCGCCAGTGGGCGTAGTGTACCCGTTTCCTCTTTGGTGCTAAGGAGGCAAGCGCAGGGATAGAGTCCCGAGGAATCAACCACCAGTTTCCGTTCCGGTGCAACAAGACCAAGACCGCCAGGATGGCAGGACGGAGGTCATTGCCGAGCCCACCATGGCATCACGACCAGAGACTTTTGCAGTCGAAGACTACTTTTGTCAGGATAACATGTACTATTTGTATCCCTTCAAATTTGGCCATTGTGGGATCCCTTCCCGCCTTCATTTGGGAAGAGGACCAAGGCCACTATAAATAGGGCCTAGCCATCACCATAGACCGGATCCGAATCACGGAGATCTTCCTCTCCCACCAGCTCAAGAACACTCTGATATGTCGATTTTGCATCATGTTTTCATACTATTATTTATGATGTTTTTATACATAATAATGCTTTTGCGAGTAATTCTAATGCCTTTCCTCTCATAATTTGCAAGGTACACACAAAGAGGGAGAATTTCGATAGCTGGACATCTGGACCTGGAAAAGCTACGTCAGGCTACCTATTCTGCACAACTCCAAACAAGCTGAAACTTCACAGAGATTTTTTATGGAATATATGATGAATATTTGAGAAAATAAGTACCACAGGAGGCCCACCTGGGCGCACCGAGGAGCCCAGGCGCACCCTGGTGGGTTGTGCTCACCCAAGCCCACCTCTGGTGCCCATCTTCTGGTATATAAATCATTTTGACCTAGAAACAATAAGGAGAGGACTTTCAGGGTGGATCACCGCCGTCTCGAGGTGGAACTTGGGCAGGAGCACTTTTGCCCACCCATGTATCCCTCTCCCACTTACCATTTCGTGGCCTTATACTATATATGCTCCTCCCCCTCCACCATTTGAGGGTTAGCATTAGTTTAGCTCATTTGTATGTGAGCTTTGCTCCTTTGCCACTCCTCCTCTTGAGAGAGAGAGTCCACTCCCATGGATTTCAAGACCTCCATGTGAGAAGATCCCTGGTGGATGAAGACCCCATCTAGGGAAGATCCATCTCGGATTCAAGACCCCAACTCCTCACGGATTGGGAAGAACTAGCTACCATTGTATCCCCCTTTGTTGGATTTAAATAATGTATCTCTCTTTGTGTTCTTGGATCTAGCACATGTGTGATTGGATCAAGTCATTTTGAGTGTTTTCCTCTTGGGTGTTCTTCAGGAATCCCCCTCCAAATCGTGAAAGATCAGCCCCTAGGGTTCCACCCTACATCAGGGTCTCTGCTTGAGGTAGTAGCCATGTCTCACATGTGGAAACTAGTAGTTCGGAGAGGATCGAGTTCACCTTAGTTTCAATAGTCCTTGCTCGAGCTCTAGTCATTGGTCCATGTGGTGTCGTAGGAGATGAATGTAGGTCCATGGGGATAACTATAGGATGCTCTGCATCATTTCCCTTGCCGGTGGCCTTGGATTTCTTCCGGATATGTTCAGCCTTCTTGGCCTCTTCGGCTCTGGCCTTGAGGAATGCAGCCTCGTCATTTTTGGCGGGGTGAACCATTTCATTCTCCACCCTGACGGCCTTCTCCTTCAAACCGGCAAGCCATTCATTCACCTCCTCCTGGGAGGGCTCTATCCCATGGTGTCACACTTCGGCATCTTGGCCAAAATGTCACCCTTGGCGGAGTTGTTGTAGAGTGGTACCACTTTCTCCGGCAAGTGGAATTCACAGCCTCTATTGGACAGCTGGCAGATGAGCAGGTAGTGTTCCATTACCAACAAGTTGTTGCCAGGCCTAGCCCAACGATGCCTCGCATGCGTGCATGGCCCAGGCTTGGGGGCTCCTGTCGGTAAATTAGGGGTCTCTTAGTACCCCCCCCCCCAGACTTGTCCACATGCAGTTGCAGCCCTCAGGACAACAAGGCCTTGCCGAAGGATAACTCAACCCAAGAATCAACTCTTGGACACCAACACTGTGAAGAATACCTCCAGACAACTGATCAAGAAGTACTAAGTTAGTTTTGAAGATCAAGACTCCAGTTGCCGTCAAGCTTCGCAAAGGTAAGCCAGGACCCGACAAGCTCCTTGCCAAAAAGTTCTCCCTCTCGCCCTTCGGCCGCTCCACCTCATCGACCAGTTGATGGCTTGTCAATATTAGGTGTCGAGAGGGAAAGCGGCCTGAGGGGAGTCAATAGGATGCGTGTCGGCATGTCGCATGCAGATCAACTTTATTGACACCTGTCTGGTGGACGTGTCAAGAAGATATGCTCATACACATCAATGGCACAAAAGGAGAGACACCTTTTGCCAAAGGATTGCAATCCATTGGCGACGCATTAAATGCCCTTGTCCTAGTTCGGCAGGATATGGTTGGATAGCATGAAGACACCATTCACATATATGTAATGACCATGCTGCCATTGTGGTGACCACTTTTTCATCTATAAAATGAGGCATAGCTACCTTGGCACGGGTCGACACCCTGCTCATGTTTGCACAGTAGTTGCACCTTGCTCACGTTTTTCCGGCAAGCTGCTCTCGTAACTTGAGCCACAAGTCAAACCACCCAAAGACAGGAGTAGGGTTTTACACCTCCACAATGGCCCGAACCTGAGAAAACCTCGTCATGTACTATTGAATTTGCTCTCTGTGCTCGTCGATCACCCTAGTCGAACTGCAAGGGGATCCTCACCGGTCCCATAGATCGTCGTACCCAGACAATATGAGTTTTTCTTGGAGCATCCTGTACCATAGTTTTGGCTTTGTTTGCTTTTTAGTTTGTCACAATCATCATTTGTTGGACACGTTTCGAGAGGGACACGCACTTATCATGATTTGTTAGAATACTCTATGTGCTTCACTTATATCTTTCGAGCTAGGCAATTGCTCTAGTGCTTCACTTATATCTTTTAGAGCACTGTGGTGGTTATATTTTATAGAAATGATTGCACTCTCATGCTTCACTTAAATCTTTTTGAGAGTCTGTTAATTAGAAATTGGCAATATGTACGGGTTATAAGACTAGTCCGAGAAGGATATGTATATAAGGGGGATATAATAAAAACTTTCATGTAGATCACTAAATATGAAATGCATGATTTAATGATAGGGATTTTTACATCTGTGCCCCTGGTTCCCTAGCCATACTCATTCATCCCCATGCTCTTAACTTTTGCTCACTTTTCCCCACTCCCTTGCCCGAAACCCTCAGAACTAGTCAAAAATAGTGGATGTCGTTGGGTTAGTGCTTTGACTGTTAACTCTGACGAGTGGGGCCGCGCTGACTATGTCGCCCGTTGGACCTGATGAGTGGGGTCGTGGCGGACGGTGCCGCTTTTAGCCCGTTGAGCCGTGGTTAGACTGTTGGGGTGTGTGCATGCTACAACGGCAGAAGCCTGTTATGCATGCACAACATGTCCAGCTAGCGTGCTATGCATGCACGTAGCTAGCCTACCTGCATGCGTTGCTGCCCGCCGCCATGATGTGTTGACTGGCCTCTTTTTCACGCGAGCCGCCACGGACGCAGGGACGGTAGCTGCTGCTGGTTCGTATCATCTCGCATGCGTGTCTCCTCGATGTAGAGCATTGTTTCACACTTTTTGATCCACTCGCATCTATTCAACGTGGCAATTAAAACCTGTTGGCAATTAAAGTGGCATATCGATCGACGCGGCTCATTTGAACGTATCAAATCCAAAGCGCGGTCGGTGCCACTCCCCTTCCCTTTCCCTTTCCCTATTTAAACCACCACCCCTCCACCTATTCACCACACATCCATTTGCGTTGCCCCCTTCTCTTCTTCACCTAAACCCAGGGCACTATCAAAGCGAGGCGAGGATGCAGTACAATGGCCCCACCTTCGAGCTCCCACCGACCGTGACGGAGAGACGGTATCCGGCTGGCGTCGTCGTGGAGAGGACGCTCTGCGTGTGGCGTTCTCACACTTGAGGGGTTCAAGGGGGTTTTCCCAGTGGTTCCTCTGTGCGGGCTTCGCCCACCTCCCGGCGAGCTCACGGGTGATGTTCTGACTGGATGATGTGCGTCCAAACTCCAGGACTCCGCCGATAGGGCTCACCGTCACCTTCACCAACAAATTTGATGCGTACTACCTCCTCGACAAGGTGTTTTGGTGCAGATGCAAATTCATCGCATTCACAACCCACAACATCTTCACAAACTTCGACTGCATCTTCCCCACCCGCGACGGTATGCACAGCCTCCCCTACTACATCGCCTGAGACGGCATGGAGAGGAGGAGGAGTGAAGAGGAGGAGCAGTGAAGATGGTGGTGAAGGCCCGGTCTTGTGAGCTTGTCTTGCCCTAGGGTGTTAGGGCTTTTTATCTTTTATATATTTCTATCTTAATTATTTCGTTGGTTGTACCGTGAACTTTTAATATATGTCGTGTAATCCCATAAGAACTATGTTATGCTTGCTACCCTTATTTGATATGTCGTTGGTTATATGTGTTTTGCTTGCTATTTCTATTTAATTTGATGTGAGATATCGCTAGATGGATATGGTGATGTACACGAGCCCTTCTGCTAAATCAATCAAAGAAAGGGTATCCCTTAATGAAAACCAGCAAGTTTTGGGGTTAGCCTTTTAAAAATGGTTGGAGGGTAGTCCATTCGTCTTGTTACATTCATGGTGTGTCTTTGTGTAGGTCAAGTTTAAATGGCCCATTTAGAGTACGGTCAAGTTTTCGCACGCGCGGATAATGGACTAGTTGAAGTGTCAAAAAGGAAACTAAAGCTAGAAAAATGAGCCATGTTGATGTTGAAAAGAAGAAGAAGAAGAAGAAGAAAAGCTAAAAAAATTTGAATTGTTGGTGGCCCTATTTCGTATATTGTATGAACAAAAACAAGCTAATTTTTCAATAGTTTCTGGTCTATGCTATGGTTTAGGGCACCCTATGTTTTATGTAAGAAGTATGCTATGGTTGCTACTTACTATGTTATGGATGTATGCTTGCTACGTGAGATCTCGGTATATGGATATGGTGTCATAGCCGAGCCGTAGACATCTGCTTCAATTGAATCATCCGCTTCAATTTCTTGTTCATCTTCTTTATTTCCCCCTTCATATCTGCATCCCCAACTGTCAGAGCAGCACTTTCAGAAACCAAATTTGTTGGTCCTGACGGCAGATTGAGCTCTCGGGATCGGGCCCCATTGAATTGAATCCGCTTAACGTAGTCATCCAGCCATTCAAAATGTGTGCGTTTCTTCATGATCTGAGACGAAAACATGAACCTTAAATCCCAGATCAAAAAATAATTAAAAGCAAATAGAAAAAGAAGTCAGAGAAAAATCATGAGATCTAACCTGCCCCTCTGGCTTGCTCTCGCATTTCACGAACTCGCACCCATAGTTGCCATTCTTGACCTCCTTCGAAGTCAACCATATCAGTGGTGTGCTGCATGGGAAGTCGGGACATTGCTCCATGGGAAGTGGACCATATTGGGTCCATGAGGGGCGGGAGGCTGAAGTGGAGCTCTACATATCGCCCAAAGTCGCCGGAGAAGAAGAAGCAGAGGAGTGGCTCCTCTCGTCCCGGAGAAGAAGAAGCAGAGGAGGAGTGGCTCCTCTAGTCACTTCAGAATAAGCACCAGAGGAAAGGGAAGGCACAACCAACAAGTCTAGCGGATCGCCTCTCGCGGATCGCCCCACGATCCAACGATGCGAAGCCGTCCATGTGATCCAACGGCGCGGAGCCTGCATGCAGCCTGCCCTCGGAATTCCTTCTAGAGGACCACATCTGAGGGCTATCGCTTGGCGCTAGGGTATGATCGGACGGCTGACGTTCGGAGCTAGGGTTAGGTGAAACCCCGTGGGGTTTAGAGGGGTTTTGAGCTGGTCAATGGGGTTTCAAAGGCTTTGACTAAGCATAACTAATTTAAAAAATCGAAAAAATATCAAACCTTTGCCGTTCGTCATTTTATAGGACACACTAATGAGGAAAAATACTAAACTTGGTATACGTACATTTAGAGAAAAAAAAACCTAGCTAGCATGATCGAGGTCAAATGAGCACCATTAATTAAAAAAATCTAAAACCTGTGCACAATGTTGTATTGTGTGACATGTTACCAACCAAAAATCATAAACTTTGTCTATGGACATTTTTGTGAAAAACATTCACACATATGAGCTACCATGTACAACGTTTCATAGTGACCAAGGAGAGGAGGTAGGGTTTTCCTTCGGTTTTTGAAAATTTAAAAAAAAATATAAAAAAACGCCAAAGCTTGATTTCAAAGTGAATAAGAAGGATCTGCACTTAGTTTTCCTTTTTCATATGGTAAACGTTTTTTAAATGGTTTTTCTATTAAAGTATATATTTTTTCAAAAAATGTAAAAATAGAAAGATTAATTCAATAAATAGTGATTCTTCGAATCTACACTATATAGATTTAATTGGTGTTAATAAAAAATATTTGGCTCATTTGGAGTAGGTCCAAAAAAACTTGATTACAAATGGGGTTGTTTACCACGTTTGGAGCACATTTCTCATGACTATAAGTTTTACCACACAAAAGAGATTGGATTGATCACCTAACATTTATAATAGTTCAGCAAACTGTGCAACTCACACCATAGGGGAATGGACTTCAAGTGTTGGTTCAAATTCAAAGTTTGCCTAAAATTCAAATTTTGCCTCAGTAGTTCAAATTCAAAGTTTACAAATAGAACTATTACACCTTACAAGTTTTCACAGTAGTTCAAATTGACGACAAAATCCTTATTACAAATCCTTAAAGTTTGAAGTTTATGACTTGCATTCAAATTCAAATCTTTGCCTTGCTCCTTGTGTTCCGGGATTGGTTAACCGTCTTGCTTCTGGTTTCCCCGGCTGGGATATTTTGTGCTTTTGAAAGCTTTGTCTTGTTGATTCTGATCTTCACTTCTGGTGGTGGCGGTTTTGTTGAGCTTTGACTGATCAAGCAAGTGATAACCAGTTGACGGTCATCTGTGGGTTCAGTAATCTGTAAAGGAACTTCAGAAAAAATAACTTCCTCCTCTCTTATAGCTTCAAAACCATCATAAGCCATGGTTTCAAATTCCGCATTAGATGGTTGTTCAACCAAAGTTTCTTCCTCTCTAGGTCTTTTCTGTCTTGTGACTCTAATTATCCTAGAGCTGGGTCAAACAGAAATAAGCTTAGCCATCAATAAAAAGATAACAAATGCAAAAAAATGGAAAGATTGCACACATACCAAGCTGCTACTTCAGTTGCTTCATTCTCTAAACTTGGTGCATTCTCCTCTGTGTTGCATTCTCCTCTGCATTTGCTGCTGCCCATTGTTCCTCTTCTCCAAACGATGCATCAACTGGATTGGTACAACGCCTAGCATTATGCCCTAGGATACCACATCTTTTGCACTTATGCTATTTTTTTACATGACCCTCTTCACCAGCTCTTATCCTGATTTTCCTTGGTCTTCCTAGTGGTCTAGTCAGTAAAGGAGAACAGAGTATGAACCCTGGGTCTACTATGTTCCATTGGTCTTTTCCCAAGAGTGAGGCACATTTTCAGTATAAGTAGCCCAAAATTTGGCAACAGGGAAATATTCAGAGCAATACTGATCTACTTCACCATCTTCACCTCCAATAACAGTCATGAGATGTAGGGCATGTATGCACTGTTTCCTGCGGATCTGCCATTGCCTACAACTGCATTCCTTAGTTGCAAGGTTCACTGGATATCTCCATTCCCTATTTTTACTGTCAGTGTATGTCACCTCAGCCTTGTATGTCGACGTTTGAATGCATTTCATCCTTAGCCCTCTTGCCTTGGCATGCAATGCCTTAATCAGAGATGGGAGCATAAGATGGCCAACATATTGTGTTTCTGCAATTCTTTTACCAAGAGCCATATTTACCATGATCATCTGCCTGATCTTATGAAATACTTGCCACAACAAAAGCCCTTTCACCGACTTGAACTTTGCATTGAAACACTCAACGAGGTTATTGGTCACATAGTCTACTTTGCAGATTTCATTGAATTTGCTTCTTGACCATAGCTTTCCATGATGTTCATCCATGTACTCCTTCACCAAAGGATTATGAGCATACAACACTCTCAAATGGTGCTCATGCTTCCTCAAGCTGCATGTGTATGATGTTGGCCATAGATTCTCAAAATAAACTTTGCCTTTCAATTTCTTTTTAAAATTCTATGCTAGGTGTCGCATACATTCCCTATGTTCCACTCCAGGGAATACAATTTCTACTGCAGTTTCTAAACCCTTGCAAGCATCTGTGTGTATAACTAAACCTGAGGGTGTACCTATAATGTTGTGCAACTACTGCAGAAACCAGACTCAACTCTCCTCACTACCTCCAACACACCAAATGCAACTAGGAATAGCCAGTTGTGTTCGTCAACTGCAGAAGCTGCTGCTAGCTGGCCTCTACATCTGCCATTCAAAGCAGTTGCATCGACAGTCAAATAGGGCCTACAACCATTCATAAACCCCTGCCAGCAAACCTTGAAACAAACAAAAGCCCTCCTGAAGCACTCCTTCTCCATTGTCTTCCCTTTTAATTTGTACTTAAATGTATGCTTGTCAATCTCTACAACACTCTCTGGACTAGCCGTCTCCACTTCAGCTTTGAAGGTGTAAAGCAACTGAAAAATCTCATTCCATGGACCATTAATCCTATCAAGAGCCATTTCCTTAGCATAGAAAATCCTCATGTACTGTATATTAATCTTGTACTTCTCAAATAGCTTCACATGGAGTGTTGTTGGACCAATTGTTGGTGTTTCCCTCACCCAATCCCAGATTGCATCTGCCACCCACCTAGTCTTTGCAAGCTTAGATTTGTCCTTTCCCCCTCCCCCTCCAGGTGGGCAAGTGTGCCCGTGTGGGTTGCTTTTTATCTGAAACAAAATGAAAATGATGTCAAATACAATTAAGGAACAGTACACATGAACTGAATATAGAATGGATAAATAATCTAATAAAAAGATTCAGTTGTAATACCTTAATCAGTGTGCTCTTTAGCACAGTGGATGCATGCAACCTCCACCTACACCTATCATACGGGCAATGAATAGTGAATCTTCCTGGCTCACTCCTATCAACCTCATAAGAGTTTTCAATGAGAATGCAATATGTAGTCACTACATTACGACAGTCCACCATCGATTCGAATACGGTTCCTGGAGTAAGGTCAGGATTCTCCCTGTTCCACTCAATTGTTGGCATGTCCTCACCATCATATTCTTGTAAAACTAAGGAGTCGATGTTCTCCTCCCTCTCTTCATCGTCAGTGTCATCAAATCTAGCACGGTTGCTAGGCTCCTCTCGATATTCATCTTCCACTGCCTACTGACTGACTCTATCTACCAGTTCAGGGAATAGAATCTCATCCTCATCATCATGTCGAGGCACTTCCTCGTCAGGCTCTCAATCTACTTCTACATCAGGTGCAAATCTAGGACGGCTGCTAGGCTCCTCTCGATATTCATCTTCCACTGCCTACTGACTGACTCTATCTACCAGTTCAGGGAATAGAATCTCATCCTCATCATCATGTCGAGGCACTTCCTCGTCAGGCTCTGCATCTACTTCTACATCAGGTGCAGAAGGGAGAGGAGAAGTGGCAGAATTAGCAGCAGCCGACATGTTATGGCTTTCAGAACCACTAGGTTTACTTGGTCTTGACCTACAAGGAGTGTGAGGATGCTCGCTATTAGCAGAGACAGATGATGTTTGAACACCCTTCGGGATACATTGTTTGCGTGCCTGAAGCACACCGATATGGATTTTACTGAAACGGATGTCAGCATTCAAACTAAATAGCAATCCCAGATGCTCAACACAAGTTAATGGGACAAATCTCTGCTCGGTACTGTCGAAATATCTCAATTCAACAGCATTGGCAGGGCTCCATGGATACTCACAACAAAGTGCCTCATGGAAATCCGTGAACAGAATGCTAGTTTCTACCACTTTAGGATAGAAATATCCGAAAATCATACACGATTTAGTTCCATGCAGCTTGTTGGTTTCCATTCTAACCGCCAGCCGAAAAGAAAGTGCAAGATCAACCCTATTCGACTGAAATAAGATAAAGGGCGCAGTTAGGCAGAAAATTTTCAGATAAATTGCACTGATTCATGCCAACGGTGGTCAAATACAGCCTAATTTACGGATCTCCTAATCAATTTGAGAGGAAAACGATGCTTACCCAGGTGGAATCCATGAATTATCAGCCTCTGATTCGACCAGATCATCTCCACGGTTGATGGGCCAGACGGGGTGCCCCCCCCGACATCACTTCCTAATCCTAGATGGGGAGAGAGGGTAGAGGTGGCAGAGGCGGCACGACAGTGGCGGAGGGGCCGGCGCAGAAGCGACTGGATCTGATTCAGGTCATAGTGAGTGTCAGTTTCGCGGCCCCACTAGTTAGCACGTAACGGTCAAAATGTGGACTCCGCCCTACGCGGCCCCACTGGTTAGCACGTAATTGTCAAAATGTGGACTCCGCCCTACGCGGCCCCACTCGTCAGAGTTAACGGACAAGCCATTGACCCGACGGCAACGTTCGCTATGACCAGTTCTGAGGGTTTTGGGCAAGGGAGTGGGGAAAAGTGAGCAAAAGTTAAGAGCGTGGGGATGAATGAGTAGAACTAACGACCAGGGGCACAGAAATAAAAAACCCTTAATGATATTAATGTGGTAATATGAAAGGATATTGGTTCATGACCATTCACTGGTACGCGTTGGTTCTATACAAACGGTTTTTAACCCCTTTCCGCGATGACATTTGGAACCGTAGCCAAGTGAGTGTGGATGATAGGGGCATCCTTCCCACATGGCCCAGGAACCGTCGGGGATAGGCCCTCCTGGCACACAGGCTGGGGAATAATGAGCTCGTGTGCGATCGGGCGAGGCATCGAAACCCAATCGTTTCCGTTCGTATGTACATCTCACACGGTGAATCCCAGAAAAACATTACCGTTATTATTTATATCACACACAGTCAATCCAAGGAATACGTTTCCATTCTTATGTACATCCCACACAGTCAATCCAGGGAAAATGTTTCCGTTCATATGTATATCACACTCAATCAATCCAAGGAATAAGTTTCCGTTCTTATGTACATCCCACGTGGGCAATCCAGGGAAAATGTTTCCGTTCGTATGTACATCCCACACAGTTTTATGTATAGGCTCGTGTGTGAAAGGTGTAACTATCACACACGCTCTGTCTTGGTTAACCGTTTGCTTTAATCAACTACATCACACACGATTTGATGAAGAAAACTGTGTGGCATTGGGCTATCCATCACAAGCGCTTTTAATGCCAGAACCGTATGCAAAGTTCCATGACCCATTTAGCAGGTCTATTAGTTTACAATTAATAATTCCAGTATTACGCAAATTTACATTTCATAATGAACAGTTCTTTGCCAATTTCATATCACACACAAAAATATATTCTAACATCACAGTACGATAGCTACCTAAAAACAACACAGTACAACATATATCTAGTTCAACTTCATAAGAACAATATTAGAACAATATATACATTTCCCTAATCGCGATCATCCAGGCACGCCTTATCCACCTCTGCTTTTACTTCAGTAAGAACCTGTTTTGCACTATCCAACTGGGAAAGTGCCTCCTCCTTCGCCAACACCATCTTAGCAAAGTCTGATTTAAAAAATCTGAGCTCATTCTCCACCTTCCTCTTTTTATCCCGCATCTTCAAATATTCTTCAGTGTTGACAACACTTTCTCTAAGCCTACCTATGTTCTCTTCCTCATACATGCTCCAAAGATTTGCTAGGCACATCTTCAAAGACTATGGCCACTCTTGATCAACCCATTCCAAGTAAGAACACTTCTGTTCATCCTATAATATATAAAACTAGATCAGTAATAATTGTAAGGGAAATGGGTTTATAGCAACATAGAAAATCACCAATACTTATTTTGAAAAACTGAAGAAACAGGTTAATTATGACATATCTTCTCAAAAAGATCAATGTGCAAATGAATTAATTGCTACTGAGACAACAACCAAATTCTAAAACATTAGAAGCTATAATTAACTACAACAACGTTACAAGTTCTTAGTCATGTACTATAAATAATAAATTGAACATTTTATGAGGAAGATAAATATAACTGCAACAGCATAGCGACAATGTTTGGATGACAGCAAATTGATACTAACAGGTGCGTACATGCACAAATTTAGTAACATAGAACTAATAGTGTTAAGACCGTCCACTATGTATGCCAGAACCGGTGTAAAGACAATTGTTGCTATAGTTGGCACTAGTGGCCTGCACTGGCGAGCTGATGCAGCAAAAAATAGGACCCGGACTCCGGAGCACCTAGTTGCTCCGGTGCCCAGTTCCTTCGTGCCATAAAGATTTAATATGTTACTGCTTCACTGCTCGGATGTGTGGACCAGAGTTGGCTGCACCAACTGCCGAACCGGTGCCAAATAATTTTCTAATGGTCGGGGAGAAAAGGGGCTGGGGAAGGGGGGCGGGGTGGATATTTTGGCGGTAGGACAAAATTTTGGAAATGTGGAGGGAAACTTTGCGCGCGGTGCCGCCGGACACCATTCACTTTGAAAGATTGTGTGCATCGCAAACGACTCTTCTACTTTACGCGCATGGGATGAGTTTGATAATTCGAATTTTGGTGGAAATTTCCCGGGATACGTCATTGCATAATTTAACACCGCTTGCTAATTTGGGCACACAAAAGAGCGTATAGCACATAGACCACACTTACTGAATCGAGCAATTTTAGTAATTAAACAGAGCCAGTTGACCTAAACGTTGCTCTAACAAAAGACCTACAGTAAAAACAAAGCCTAAGTACGCATAATTTTAACAATTCCGCTGCCGCGCCGGGCTATGCATCGCCGGTGTGAGATGAGAGGTCGATGACTTGTCCTGGCGAAATGCCTCCGTTGGTGGACTCCGCGTCCCCCCTGCTGAAGTCAACAGCGCCCTCGTCCTCATCCTCGGTGCCATCCACAAGGTTGTAGTACTCGTAGTAGTGGTTGCGCCAGAGCTCGCATTGGTACTCCACCACCGATTCCTCGATGGATAGACTCTTCTCTACCTCAACCTCGGCCATGTGCAACTCCTCCTCCCGGCCCTCCTCGATCTCCGCCGCCTCCTCTCGACAGACGCGACCGTGCTCAACGCGGATGCGCGACACTCTCGGTGTAGGTGGCCGCGCTCTCGGTGTAGGCGGCGACGCTTGGGGAGGACGCGGCCATTGTACGGGCCTTCATGAAGCGTTTCCACGACGTCATCTTTGCAAGAAGGGGGTGCGGGAATGGGGATCGTGATTCGTGGATTCGGGGGTTGCCGGTACTTGAGCAAACGAGCCGACGAAGCTTAAGGAGGAAGACTTAAATAGACCCAAAAAATTTCATCGCAAACGGTTCCTACAAAAAAATTGTGTGTGATGTTGTGGATATTTTTTATTAGCTGTGAAAGACGAATTTGGAGTAAATTGGCAACGGATGGTGTTTTAAATGTACGAGAAAATTTGTAGTACTAATACAACTGTCATGTAAATTTTTTGAAAATTTCAGGGGGCATTTGACCTTTTAAGACATTTAAGTGATTTTCTAGCCATTTAATGACCGCAATTCCAATTTGAACTGCATTTACATGCAACAGCTAACCATAACAGTTTGAGAAGTCATATTTTGTGTACTAGTGTGTGATTTAATTCCATGTGCAGTAAATTGGAAGGAATTTTCAAACATATTGGTCTAACGGCTACGACACAATTAAGCATGGTGTGCCATGGCATTTAAATTCCAAAAAAATAAAAAATATCAGAAACACATGAAACCTTGCTTGATGTAATGTCATACCACCAAGATGATGTGGTAAAAAAATGGCATGTTTGACGAAAGTTTGGACACACACCCCTCACAAACCGAAGCAACTCACAAGAAGAATCGTGTTTCTGAGAGGGAACAATGCATGTTTGATGACAAATGGGAGATAGCTTCCCCTTACAGCCTTCAAATTTTTTTTCTACATTTAACGTGCACTAATACAACTATCATGTGAAAATTGGAAATTTTCAGGGGCCATTTGACTTTTTAAAGACATTTAAGTGACTTTCTAACCATTTAATGACCATAATTCAAATTTGAACTACATCTACATGCAATGGCTAACCATAACGGTTTGAACATCATATTTGTGTACTTGTGTGCGAGTTAATTCCATGTGCAGTAAATTAGAAGGAATTCTCAAACATATTGGTCTCACGGCATGGACACATGCATGGAGTGCCATGGCATTTTAATTCCATAAAATTAAAAATCAGAAAAACATGAAACCTTGCTCGATGTAATGTCCTGCCACCAAGTTGATGTGGCAGAAAAATTGGCCTGTTTGACGAAAGTTTGGACACACACCCCTCACAAACCGGAGCAACTCACTAGAACGCTCGTGGTTCCGAGAGGGAACAATGCATGTTAGACGATGAACAGGAAATAGCTACCTCTTATGGCCATCAATTTTTTTCTATGTTTATTAACGTGCACTAATACAACTGTCATATGAAAATTTGGAAAATTTCAGGGGTCCTTTGACCTTTTAGAGACATTTAAGTGATTTTCTAGCCATTTAATGACCGTAATTCAAATTTGAACTACATCACATGCAACGCCTAACCATAACGGTTTGAAAAATCATATTTGTGTACTTGTGTGCGAGTTAATTCCTTGTGCAGTAAATTACAAGGAATTTTCAAACACATTGGTCTCACGACATGGACACATGCATGGAGTGCCATGGCATTTTAATTCCAAAAAATAAAAAATGATCAGAAACACATGAAATCTTGCTTGATGTAATTTCATGCTACTAAGATGATGTGGTAAAAAAATTGGCATGTTTGACGAAAGTTTGGACACACACCCCTCACAAACCGAAGCAACTCACTAGAAGGCTTGTGTTTCCGAGAGAGAACAATGCATGTTTGATGACGAACGGGAGATGGCGTTCCCTTACGGCCTTCAAATCTTATCTACTTTTAACGTGCACTAATGCAACTGTCATGTGAAAAGTTGGAAACTTTTAGGGGTCATTTGACCTTTTAAAGACATTTAAGTGATTTTCTAGAAATTTAATGACCGTAATTCGAATTTGAACTACATATACACGCAACAGCTAACCATAACAGTTTGAAAAATCATATTTGTGTACTTGTGTGCATGTTAATTCCATGTGCAGTAAATTAGAAGGAATTTTCAAACATATTGGTCTCACGGAATGGAAACATGCATGTAGTGCCATGGCATTTAAATTCAAAAAAGATAAAAAAATGATCAGAAAAACATGAAACTTTGCTTGATGTAATGTCATGCCACCAAGATGATGTGGTAAAAAAATGGCCTGTTTGATGAAAGTTTGGACGCACCCCCCCCCCCCACACACACACACAAACCGGAGCAACTCACTAGAAGGCTCATGGTTCCGAGAGGGAACAATGCATGTTTGATGATGAACGGGAGATAGCTTCCCCTTACGGCCTTCAAATTTTTTTCTTCATTTAGCATGCACTAATACAACTGTCATGTGAAAAATTGGAAAATTTCAGGGGCCATTTGACCTTTTAAAGACATTTAAGTGATTTTCTAGCCATTTAATGACCATAATTAAAATTTAAACTACATCTACATGCAACAGCTAACCATAACGGTTTCAAAAATCATATTTGTCTACTTGTGTGCGAGTTAATTCCATGTGCAGTAAATTAGAAGGAATTGTCAAACATATTGGTCGTATGGCATGGACACATGCATGGAGTGCCATGGCATTTTCATTCCAAAAAAATTAAAAAAATGATTAGAAAAACATGAAATCTTGCTTGATGTAATGTCATGCCACCAAGATGATGTGGTAAAGCAATTTGCCTGTTTGACGAAAATTTGGACACACCCACCTCACAAACCGGAGCAACTCACTAGAAGGCTCGTGGTTCCAAGAGGGAACAATACATGTTTGATGACGAACGGGAGATAACTTCCTCTTACGACCTTCAATTTTTTTCTACATTTATCATGCAGTAATACAATTGTTATGAGAAAATTTTGATAAATTCAGGGGTCATTTGACCTTTTAAATACATTGAAGTGATTTTCTTGCCATTTAATGACCATATTCAAATTTGAACTACATCTACATGGAATGGCTAACCATAACGATTTGAAAAATCATATTTGTGTACTTATGTGCGAGTTAATCCCATGTGCAGTAAATTAGAAGGAATTTTCAAACATATTGGTCTCACGGCATGGACACATGCATGGAGTGCCATGAAATTTTAATTCCAAAAAATTAACAAATGATCAAAAAAACATGAAACCTTGCTTCATGTAATGTCATGCCACCAAGATGATGTGGTAAAAAAATTGGCATATTTGATGAAAGTTTGGACACACACCCCTCACAAACCGGAGCAACTCACTAGAATGCTCGTGGTTCCGAGAGGGAACAATGCATGTTTTATGACGAATGGGAGATAGTTTCCTCTTAAGGCCTTAAAAAAATTCTACGTTTAACGTGCACTACTACAACTGTCATGTGAAAATTTGGAAAATTCTAGGGGTCATTTGACCTTTTAAAGACATTTAAGTGATTTTCTAGCCATTTAATGTCCGTAATTCAAATTTGCACTACATCTACATGCAACGGCTAACTATAACAGTTTCAAAAATCTTATTTTGTGTATTTGTGTGCGAGTTAAAATATCATCAGACGATGTAAATATCTGGTGTTCAAAAAAAATGTAAAGATCTGGCAAGACAACCGCCCCCATACGATTGGCACTCAATTTCGTGTCTCGTGATTTGGTAGGTGAGTGGTGGGGGTCATTAATCAGACACGATTATGTATTGGAAACTGTCATCTATTAAGTTCGCACACAGATTGTGCTGCGGGAATCATGTGTAATTCAAACTACAGTACTTGTAAATTCCGGTGACTGGCGTGTGTACTGTTCCCGTCAATCTAGATTCCGACCGCCAATAAATACTACCTTGCACACATTGTCCCGCCTGCATTCTCATCTACATCCTCCCCTTGCTCGTCCTCTCTCTCTCTCAAATCTCTGCCATGGCGCCGCCGGTCTGCCCACGCGGCAATGAGGAGTCGCCACCTCCAGAGGACGCTCACTTGAATAACAGCGACGAGGACCCCTACACACCGCCGGATGAGGTTGCACCGCCCCCCCCCCCACTTTGTATTAGTTTCGGGGCCAGTACAATCTTTTTGTGTGGAAGTCGCTGCCGCCAGCTGAGAAAGCCAGGCAAGTGGCGTTCAAGAAGGAGGCGGAGGAGGAAGCCAGGTACCAGGCGGTCTATGGAGCTCGTGATGCCACCTGGAAAAAGGAGGCGACGGAGCTTTGGGGGCGGACGCGTCATTGTGCAGAGGAGGTGTACGAAGACGAGTACTTCGCGAGGAAGGTCAAAGGCACCAGGCGCCACATTGCTGCGTGGAGGTGGGCCGATAAGCTCCAGCGTGCCACCGACGAGGAGCTCCGGTGGGCTCCCAACAAAATGGCAAGATCGTTTGCGCTCATCTGCCAGCAACAAGCAGATCGGTACGTCCAATGCTACGAGGCGAAGGACTGCCTCCGCACAGGGAAGACACCGCGCGCCAGGGAGCTGTTGGCGAAGGGCTACCGGGATACTGGCCCCAAGAGGGATTATTAGTTTTAGTATTGTTCATTCTCAATTATACGCATTGTACCTAGTAGTTAAGTCTCATCACGTATATGTGATGATATTATATATATTCTGCGATGAACTAATGAACAATTAATATATATATTTTTATCTGTTTTGTATACTAATTTGAAACTAGCTGTTATCATCCACATATACAGAATGCAAAGCGTATATACACACATTGAAACAGAACATATAAGAATGGAAAACAGAGTACACACATTGAAACAGAGTAATAAACAAAGCTATACTATGATTGTTGTGAATACATAGCTATCCACATCGAAACGACTCAAGAAAATAAAACGCATCCATGAGACCATGACCAGCAGCCCTTGCCTACGATAGCTCTCAGCTCTGCCTGAACTCGTGCAGGCGTTCGTCCAAACAGTTGACACTCCCGCAGTACATCTGGAGCGCGATCTCGAGCTCCAAGTTGGCTATTTCATCAAAGATCACTAGCTCGAGGATGTGACGGCCATGTTCCTCTACTGCACCTAGGTGGACACCTGGGCCAAGGAGACAGTCGAGCCTACCGACCAGTGCGTTGGCATCGAGCGGGCCGCGGACAAGGCGAACGGCGCGACCCATGTGAACGGCGTGGTGGGTTTCCAGTGCAAGTACGGTGCGGCAGGCCTCTGGTGCAAGCACGGCGCAGAGAGCCTCTGCCCACTCCTGGCGAGGAATGGGGGTACTGACGGGACGTGTACCCAGATGCGACGCCCTGTTGACAGCACGCAAGTGTTGATGGATCCGCTCTTGCTATGCGGCGTGCCGCGCCTCTCGCTCTACAGCGCTCCAACAGTCTCGCCGTGCGGCGAGCCGCATCCTATCAGCATGGACGCGCCTAGCTTGCTCTGTGGCGCTCCATCAATCATGTTGTGCGGCGAGCTGCAGCCTCTCAGTGCTGACATGCCTATCTTGATCCGCGGTGTTGAAGTGCCATGCACCAAGGGTCTGCTCAACCTCGGCGATGACGCACATCACGGCGTCGTCCATCACGTTGCCAGGGAGCTCCTCGGCCTTGACGGGTTGTGGCGCCTGCTTGTTTTCCTCATCGACGAGGTTGATGGCAAAGGCGGCGCTTTGGTGGGTTGGCATGCTTGGAAAAGGTGGATGTGCTACAGGCTATGCTTGTTGCCTCCGTGCATCGCGCGCCACCTAGATTTTTGCGCAATATCGCTGGGTGGCGGGAAACTGGTGAGGAAATGGTAGGAAACGGTGGTGTGTTCATAAAACGCCATCAATTAATTGAAACTTAGCATATAAGGAACATCGAGCTAGCACAGGAAGTAGATGATGATCAGATGAACACGGACCACACTAGGGAACCCGATGGTGATGAATTCATCAATCGCAAATGGTTGTATACTAGCCAGCATTTGCCCACAACACACATGGCTTATTCCGTCACAAACAGGCCGGATGGATCAATTGTATGCCACATATCGCACATTGTCAAAAAGTAATGCGGTAGACCTTCTTTAACATGTGTTAAAAAAACAAGGACCTAGAGGTTAATTTAACTAATGGGATGGATCATACAGGTCATTTAATTTGACCTGGATGACCCATCCCATCAGTTAATTTAACATCAAGACAACTTCCCATCCAGTCACCCATCTGGTGGCTGCTCCAGCCCGAGCACAGTTAACTTGAGAGTTCTCGTAGATGAGCTATTGGTGGAATAGCTAGTCCTTGCTGATATAGGATGTCTCTTCGCATCCTTATTGCGTACCCGGATGACCGCTCATCGCCCAATGGCCAATACATGTTGTGTAGACAGAGCATATCACATACGCATACGTCTTATTAGAAACAATCGTCTATGTTATTATCGGTCTTCGCACACATTTCTGATTACACACCTGTTTGTCGCGTATCACACATCTTGCTATATTGAACCGTTTATGTTCTCTTGTCTTAACACAAACAATTCATCCGGGTGAACTACATGTCGTATATCACACACAACTTGATCTGACTGACCGTTTCTTTTGTGTTGCCTAATCACAAACTGCTCATCTGAGTGAATCGTATGATGTATATCACACACACCTTCATCTGGCTTCCCGTTTCTTTTGTTCCTCCACATCGCAAACAATTAATTGAACTGAATCATATGCCCTGCATCGCACACGCAACTAAAATCTGAACCGTGTTTGATGCATCCATCATCGCAAACGTTTTGCACCTTTTGACGGTTTTTTACACCACCATTCGTGATTATTGCATCGCACATAGTTTCATCGAAGGGTCTCTGATCATAGTGTCATGTTAGCAGCATCCTACAGTAGTGATTGGTTAGTAGAAATATCGATATTAAAGATTGTTATTATCTTCTCATCTAAGTGTTGGTTTTTGTTATAATTGGGGGTGCATGATGGTTAAATCCTACCACCTCCTCCCTAGGTGCATGCGAGTAGTACCTTGCTTCAAGGGCTAATAGGCTTTCACAATAAGTATGTGAGTTCTTTATGACTAATGTGAGTGCATGGGTTATACGCACTCCTATCTTTTTGCAATTTGCTAGCCTTTTCGGTATCGTGCATTATCATTTCTCACCTTGAGAGTTGGTGCAAACTTCGCCGGTGCATCCAAACCCCGTGGTATGATACGCTCTATCACACATAAGCCTCCTTATGTCTTCCTCAAAACAGCCACCATACCTACCTATTATGGCATTGTCATAGCCATTCCGAGATAAACTGCCATGCAACTTCCACCGTTCCGTTTCCATGACACGCGTGTTCATCGTCATATTGCTTTGCATGATCGTAGAGCTGACATGATATTAGTGGCTCAACCACCATTCATCATTATTGTACATATATGCTAGATCATTGCACATCCTGGTACATTACCAGAGGCATTCATATAGAGTCATATTGTTCTAGTTATCAAGTTGTAATTTTGACTTGTAAGTAAATAAAAGTGTGATGATCATCGTTATTAGAGCATTATCCTAGTGAGGAAAGGATGATGGAGACTATGATTCCCCCACAAGTTGGGATGAGACTCCGGACGAAAAAAATAGGCCAAAAGAGCCCAACAAAAAATGAGAGAAAGAGAGAAGGGGCAATGTTCCTATCCTTTTTCACACTTGTGCTTCAGAGTAGCACCATGTTCTTCATATAGAGAGTCTCCTGAGTTATCACTTTCATATACTAGTGGGAATTTTTCATTATAGAACACGACTTGTATATTCTGATGATGGGCTTCCTCAAATGCCCGAGGTCTTCATGAGCAAGCGAGTTTGATGCGCACCCAATTAGTTTTAGTTGAGATTTCATACACTTATAGCTCCTAGTGCATCCGTTCAATGGAAGTCCCTACTCCTCGCATTGACATCTCGTTGATTAGCCTCGTTGATTAGCCTTGTTGATTTGAGACTTTCTTCCTTTTTTGTCTTCCCTTACTGATCTCTATCACCGCATTCTATTCCACCTATAGTGCTATATCCATGGCTCGCACTCATGTATTGTGTGGGGTTGAAAATGCTAAAGCACATTAGAAGTACGGTCCAATTGCCTGGCTTGACACCACGGTGCTCATGGTTTATATTTATGCGGCGAAGGCGGAGTCATGCCATGCTAACATGATAAAATGAGTGGGGATAACATGTGTTAAGGATCATATATTTTGAAAAGGTAATGATTATGTTTCTTATATTCATGGATATTATTATGTTGATATCATTACTACATCATTTCTCAATGATTATACGGTAAAGATATTACATGATACACATGTTAGGTAGCATTTCACATCAAAAATTCTGTTGTTATCATTTACCTACTCGAGGGTGAGCAGGAATTAATGATGTAGGTTGGAACCCTAGTGGCCGATCTTTAACGATCTGGAGGGGGGTCCCATGAAGAACATGAAGAACACGAGGGAAATAGAGCGGAAACACTCACATTGACTCGATCCAATCACACATATGCTAGATCCACAAACACAAAGAGAGATACACGATCCAAGTCCAACAAAGGAGTATACAAATGGTAGCTAGTTCATCCCAATCCTTGAGGAGTTGAGGTCTTGAATCCACGAGGGGATCTTCCCTTGATGGGGTCTCGAATCCACCTAGCATCTTCTTCATGGAGGCCTCGGTCTCAATGGAGTATGTATCAAGTGGATGAGCAAAGCTCTATCTCTAAACTGAGCTAAACCAATGTTGACACTAAAATGGTGGAGGTGGAGGAGTATACATAGTCTAGGGCCACGAAGGGGTAAGTGAGGGGCGAAATAGGTACTTGGGCTTCGGCCCGAGTGTCTGCTCGCAGGCAGGGCTGGAAGTTCCAGGAACGGTCGGAAGGTCCGGGCGCTGGAAGTTTTGGGAGAGGGTCCAGGCTTGGTTCATGCTATCAAGAGAGTTGGCACAGTCCGGTACGTTGTTGGTGCAATAGGGCCGGAAGTTCCCGGTGCCGGAGGTTCCGGGCGAGCTTCCGAGCAGGATCCGGGATGGACAGATAGTTGGCGCGTCTGGGAGTCGCCTGGAGTGTCGAGAGCCGGGGGGTCTGGGCTGGCACTACTATAGGATGCTGCTAACGTGACACTACGATTAGAGACCCTTTGAAAAAACCATGTAGAATGCATTAATCACAAATAGGGATGTAAAAAATCATCAAAAAAGATGCAAAACATTTGCGATGGCGGAGACATCAAACACAGTTCAGATTTTAGTTACGTGTGCGATGCGGGGCATACGGTTCAGTTCAATGAACTGTTTGTGATGAGGCAGAATAGCAGAAATGGGCAGCTAGATGAAGGCGTGTGCAACATACGGCATACAGTTCACTCTGATAAACTGTTTGTGATGAGGCGGAACAACAGAAATGAGCAGCCAGATGAAGGTGTGTGCGATATACGGCATACGGTTCACTCGGATGAACTGTTTGTGATTAGGCAACACAAAAGAAATGGCCAGCCAGATCAAGGTGTGTGCGATATACGGCATAGGAAACAGTGTTCTTTAGTGTGAATATTGTGCTCTGTTGGGCACACAAGTATATGGATCATAGCCTTGGGCGAGCAATGTGCCCGCACGCGTCGTGCTAGCTCAATGTTCCTTCGATGCTAAGTTTCCATTAATTGATGGCGTTTTATGAACACGCCACTGTTTCCCGCCATGTCCTCACCGGCTTCCCACCACTACCCAGCGATATTGCGCATAAACCTAGGCGGCGCGCGATGCACGGATGCAACAAGCACAGCCTATAACACGTCCACCTTTTCCAATCATGCCAACCCACCAAAGTGCCACCTCTGCCATCAACCTCCTCGACGAGGAAAGCGAGAAGGCACCACGGCCCGTCGAGGCCGAGGCGCTCCCTAGCAATGCGATGGACGACGCCATGATGTGCGTCATCGCCAGGGTTGAGCAGACCCTTGGCGCATGGCGCTATGCCATGGATCAAGATAGGCATGTCACCACCGAGAGTCTGTAGCTCGCCGCACAACATGATCGATGGTGCACCGCAGAGGAAGCTAGGCGCATTTGCACCGATAAGCTGCGGCGCCACACAGCGAGACCGTTGGAGCACCGCAGAACGAGAGGCATGGCGCGTCGCACAACAAGAGCAGATCCATCGGTGCTTGCCTGTTGTCGACGGGGTGTCATAGCTGGGTACACGTCCCGTCAGCATCTCCATTCCTCGCCAGGAGTGGGCGGAGGCCGTCTACGCCATACTTGCAACAGAGGCCGGTCGCCGCATACTTGCACCGGACGCCCGCTGCGCCGCTCTCATGGGGCACGTCATTCGCCTTCTCCGCGGCCCGCTCAATGCCAACGCGCTGGTCGCTAGGCTCGACCACCTCCTTGGCCCAGGTGTCCACCTGGGCGCAGTAGAGGAACATGGCCATCGCATCCTTGAGCTGGTGATCTTTGATGAAATAGCCAACTTGGAGCTCGATATCATGCTCCAGATGTACCGCGAGCATGTAGACCGCTTGGACGGACACCTACACGAGTTCAGGCAGAGCCAAGAGCTATAGTAGCCAAGGGCTGCTGGTCATGGTCTCATGGACGCATTTTATTTTGTTGAGTCGTTTCGACGTGCATCGCTGTGTATTCACAACAATCATAATATTGTTCTATTTATTGCTCTGTTTCAATGTGTGTACTCTGTTTTCCATTCTTATATGTTTTGTTTCAATCTATGTGTATATGCTTTCCATTCTGTATATGTAGATGATAATAGGTAGATACAAATTAATATACGGAAACAAATAGAAAATGGAATTCATAATATATATTAATTGTTCATTAGTTCATCATGGAATATATATAATATCATCACATATATGTGATGACACTTAACTACTAGATACAATGCATAAAATTGAAAATGAACAATACTAAAACTAATAATCCATCCTAGGGGTAGTATTCCGGCAGCTCCCTGGTGCACGCCGTCTTCCCAGTGCGGAGGCAGTACTCCGCCTCCTCCGCCTCACAGCGCTTGACGTACCGATCTACCTCTTGCTGACGGACGAGCGCGAAAGATCTTGCCATTTCGTTGGGCGCCCACCGAAGCTCGTCGTCGGTGGCAGACTGGAGCTTATCGGCCCACCTCCATGCAGCGATGAGGCGCCTAACGCCTTTGACCTTCCTCGCGAAGTACCCGTCTTTGTACACTTCCTCTTCACGACGACACGCCCGCCCCCAAAGCTCCACCACCTCCTTTTTCCAGATGGCATCACGGGCTTCAAAGGCCGCCTAGTAACTGGCTTCCTCCTCCGCCATGTCCTTCTTAAACACCACTTGCCTAGCTTTCTTAGTCGGCGGCAGCGACTTCCATAGACAAAGATTATACTAGCCCCAAAACCACTCCAAAGTTGGGGGTTCCAGCGCAACCTCGTCCGACGGCGCATAGCGGTCTTCCTCGTCGCTGCTCTTCGACTGAGCATCCTCGGGGGG
>NC_041382.1:352174604-352183831 GCF_002162155.2 Triticum dicoccoides | reverse complement strand
TCGACACATGGGTAGATCGGCTGCGCCATGGCAGAGATTTGAGAGAGAGAGAGAGAGAGATGGAGAGCGAGGAAGGATGTAGATGAGAATGTAGGCGGGTCGACGTGAGCAAGGTAGTATTTATTGGCGGCCGGAATCTAGATCGACGGGAATAATACACACGTCGGTCGCCTGAATTTACGAGTATTGTAGTTTGAATTACACACGATTCCCGTAGCAAAGGCCGTGTGTGAACTTAATAGCTGACGGTTTCCAATACAGAACCGTGTCTGATTAATAACCTGCGCCACTCACCTTCCAAACCTCGAGGCGCAAAATAGAATGCCAATCGTGTGGGGCCTGGTTGTTTTGCCAGATCTTTACATTTTCTTTTTTGAACACCAGATATTTACATAATCTGATCATTTTTAATTTTTCTTGAATTTAAATGCCATGGCACTCCGTGCATGTGTCCAAGCCGTTATGGTTAGCCGCTGCATGTTGACGTAGTTCAAATTTGGATTACGGTCATTAAATGGCTAGAAAATCACATAAATGACTTAAAAAGGTCAAATGACCCCTAAAATTTTCCAAATTTTGACATGACAGTTGTATTAGTGCACGTTAACTGTAGAAATTTTCTGAAGCCCATAAGAGGAAGCTATCATCGATTCATCATCAAACATGCATTGTTCCCTCTCAGAACCACGAGCCTTCTAGTTAGTTGCTCCGGTTTGTGATGGGTGTGTGTCCAAACTTTTGTCAAACATGCCAATTTTTTTACCACGTCATTTTGGTGGCATGACATTATGTCAAACAAGGTTTCATTTGTTTCTGATCATTTTTTTGGAATTTAAATGGCATGGCACTCCATGCATGTGCCCGCGACACCAATATGTTTGAAAATTCCTTCCAATTTACTGCACATGGAATTAACTCGCACACAAGTACACAAATATGATTTTTCAAACCATTATGGTTAGCCGTTGCATGTAGATGTAGCTCAAATTTGAATTACGGTCATTAAATGGTTAGAAAATCACTTAAATGTCTTTAAAAGGTCAAATGACCCCTGGAATTTTCCAAATTTTCACATGATAGTTGTATTAGTGCATGTTAATGGTAGAAAAAATTTGAAGGCCGTAAGAGGAAGCTATCTCCCATTCATCATCAAACATGCATTGTTCCCTCTCGAAACCACGAGCCTTCTAATGAGTTGCCCTGGTTTGTGAGGGGTGTGTTCCAAACTTTCGTCAAAGATGCCAATTGTTTTACCACATCATCTTGGTGGCATGACATTACATCAAGCAAGGATTCATGTGTTTCTGATCTTTTTTAAAATTATTTGGAATTTAAATGCCATTGCACTCCATGCTTTGTGACATAGCGGCGAGACCAATATGTTTGAAAATTGCATCCAATTTACTGCACATGGAATTAACTCACACACAAGTACACAAATATTATTTTTCAAACCGTTATGGTTAATCGTTGCATGTAGATGTAGTTCAAATTTGAATTACGGTCATTAAATTGCTAGAAAATCACTTAAATGTCTTTAAAAGGTCAAATAACCCCTGAAATTTTCCAAAATTTCAAATGGTAGTTGTATTAGTGCACGTTAATTGTAGAAAAAAAATTGAAGGCCGTAAAAGGAAGCCATAGCCCGTTCCTCATCAAACATGCATTGTTCCCTCTCGGAACCACGAGCCTTCTAGTGAGTTGCTCCAGTTCGTGAGGGGTGTGTGTCCAAACTTTCGTCAAACATGCCAATTTTTTTACCACATCATCTTGGTGGCATGACATTACATCAAGCAAGGTTTCATGTTTTTCTGGTGTTTTTTAACTTTTTGGAATTTAAATGCCATGGTACTCCATGCTTTGTGTCATAGCCGTGAGACCAATATGTTTGAAAATTCCTTCCAATTTACTGCATATGGAATAAATTCGCACACAAGTACACAAATATGACTTTCCAAATAATTATGGTTAGATATTACAAGTACATGTAGTTCAAATTTGAATTACGGTCATTAAGTGGCTAGAAAATCACTTAAATGTCTTAAAAGGTCAAAGGACCCCTAGAATTTTCCAAATTTTCAAATGATAGTTGTATTACTACTACATATTTTCTAGTACATTTAAAACACCATCCATTGCCACTTTACTCGAAATTCTTCTTTCACAGGTAATAAAAAATATCAACAACATGACACACAGTTGTTTTGCAAGAACCATTTGCGATGAAAATTCATGGGTCTATTTAAGTCTTCCTCCATAAGCTTAGCCGGCTCGTCTACTCTAGTGCCGGCAACCCCCGAATCCACTAATCCTGATCCCCATTCCCGCAACCCCTTCTTGCAAAGATGACACCATGAAAATGCTTCGTGAGTGCCCGTACGGTGGCCGCGTCCTCCCCGAGCGCCGCCCCTGCGCCGGGAGCGCGGCCGCCTACGACGAGAGTGTCGTCGCACCTGCATCCGCTGAGAGGGCATCTGCGGCAGACGACAGGTTAGCCGCAGCAGCCAAGATGGTTGCAGCAACTGCTGTGATGGCGGCTGCAAACACCGAGAGGGCTCAAGCTATCGTAAGTGACGCTGATGTCGCCCTGGCCCGGGTCGAGGCCATCCACGCCAAGATCGAGGACGCACATGCCAAGATATTCTAGGCCACCTCGGAATCCAACATGCAACCCACGTCTGAAAAGGTGGCGGTGACCATGGAGCACCTGCTGCCTCATGAGATCACCGAGAAGGAGCTGGAGATTTAGGAGGAGGCGGAGACTGAGGAGCACCGGCGGAGGAGTTGCGTGTGGCCGAGGTCGAAGTAGAGAAGAGTTAGTCTATCGAGGAATCAGCGGTGGAGTACCAATGCAAGCTCTGGCGCAGCCACTACTACGAGTACTACAACCATGAAGGCGGCGCTGAGGACGAGGACGAGGATGCGGTCGACTTCAGCAGGGGGACGCGGAGTCCAGCAACGGCGGCATGTCGCCAGGGCAAGTATCGACGTATCATCTCACACCAGCGATGCATAGGCCGGTGCGGCGGTGGCTTTGATAAAATTATGCGTACTTAGGCTTTGTATTTAATGTTGGTCTTTTGTTAGATCAATGTTTAGGTTAACTGGCTCCGTTTAATTACTAGAATTGCTCGATTCAGTAAGTGTGGTCTATGTGTTGTACGCTCTTTTGTGTTCCCAAATTAGCAAGCAATGTTAAATTATGCAATGACGTGGATGAGGACAGTACCCAGGGAAATTTCGACCAAAATTTGAATTATCAAACTCATCCCATGCGCGTAAATTAGAAGAATCGTTTGCGATGCAGACAATCGTTCAAAGTGAATGGCGTCCGGCGGCATCGCGCACAAAGTTTCCCTCCACATTTCGAAAATTTTGGCCTACCGCCAAAATATCTACCCTCTCCCCCCTTCCCCACCACCCTTTTCTCCTCGACCACAAGTCACATTTCCCTTGTTTCCTCCTTCCTTCCTTCTGAAGCTATAGCCGCTTCCTTGCTTGCTTCCTCGCTCTCACCATCTCGCATGCTACCGTCGGGGTCTCCATGGTCTTCTTCAATGACCTCTCTAGTGGTTCCTCCTCCTCCTCTGACTCCTTCACCACCCAGGTATGCCTCTCTTCTCTCTCTCAAGTTATGACTTGGAATGAAGGATTTTAACCCGACGATTGATTTGATTCATTTCTTCCTCTTGTAGCTCCCTAGGATCATCAGTTGCAACGAATGGAGTGGGGTGGCTGAAAATCTGTCTGCTCGTTGTCACCATCAATCTCCATGCATGAAGCTAGTTGCATTTGAATCTGTGGACAGTGGGTGGAAGTTTCTGGCATGTGTAGAGAAGGTTAGCCCCACCTTCATTCTTCCAAATTATTTGTTAGATGTGATTCAGACACTGTCACTGTGCTATCTTATTTTGGATGCTAAGAGAGTGTCACAGTTTGTACCTAATATATAAAAATGTTGCCATCTCATTAGCAGTGCCATTAGAAAATTATTTGGCACCGCTTCAGCAGTTTTTGTAGCCAACTTTGGTCCACACATCTGAGTAGCCAAGCAGTAAAATACTAAATCTTTATGGCACAAAGGAACTGGGCGTCGGAGCAACTAGGTGCTCTGGAGTCCGGGTCCCTGATTTTTTTCCGCTGCATCACCTCGCCAGTGCAGGGCACCAGTGCCAGCTGTAGCAATAGTTGTCTTTATACCAGTTTTTGCATACACAGTGGACGGTCTTAATGCTATTAGTTCTATGTTACTAAATTTGTGCATGTACACACCTGTTAGTATCAATTTGCTATAATCCAAACATTGTCGCTATGTTGTTGCAGTTATATTTAGCTTCCTCATAAAATGTTCAATTTATTATTTATAGTACATGACTAAGAACTTGTAGTGTTGTTGTAGTTAATCAAAATATGTATTTGGTGATTTTCTATGTTGCTAGAAACCCATTTCCCCTCCAATTGTTACTGATATAGTTTTAAATATTATAGGATGAACGGAAGTGTTCTTACCTAGAGTGGGTTGATCAAGAGTGGCCACAGTCTTTGAAGATGTGCCTAGTAAAGCTCTGGAGCATGTATGAGGAAGAGAACAGAGGTAGGCTTAGAGAAAGTGTTGTAAACACTGAAGAATATTTGAAGATGCCGGATAAAAAGAGGAAGATAGAGAATGAGCTCAGATTTTTTTATCGAACTTTGCTAAGATGGTGTTGGCGAAGAAAGAGGCACTTTCCCAGTTGGCCAGTGCAAAACAGGTTCTTACTGAACTGAAAGCAGAGGTGGATAAGACGAGACTGGATGATCTCGATTAGGGAAATGAATATATGGTTCTTATGAAGGTGAACTAGCTATATTCTATACTATGCTGTGTTCATGTTGCTATCGTACTATGATGTTAAAATATATTATGTGCTTGATATGAAATTGGCAAACAGTTGTTCGATATGAAATGTGAATTTGCATAATACTGGAATTATTAATTATAAACTAATAAACCTGCTAAATGGGTCATGGAACTTTGCAGACGGTTCTAGCAGTAAAAGCGCTTGTGATGGATAGCCCAATGCCATACGGTTTTCTTCATCAAATTGTGTGTGATGTAGTTGAATAAAAGCAAATGGTTAACAGAGGCAGAGCGTGTGTGATAGTTACACCTATCACACACGAGGCTATACATAAAACTATGTGGAATGTATATACGAATGGAAACGTTTTCCCTGGATTGACTGTGTGGGATGTACATAAGAACGGAAACATATTCCTTGGATTGACTATGTGGAATGTACATAACAAATGAAAATGTTTGTTTGGGACTGACTGTGTGGGATGTACATACGACTGGAACCGATTGGGCCTGTATAATCATATTTCGTCGCTCGCCCATCGTACTCGACCTCATTTTGTCGAGCGAGTGTGCTAGGAGGGCCTATCCCCAATGATTTCTTGGTCGTGTGGGAAGGACTCCTCAATCGCACACACTCACTTGGCGACGGTTCCAAATTCCATCGCGGAAAGGGGTTAAAAACCATTTGTATAGCACCTCGTTGTACCAGTGTGGCCGAAAGGTCCTAGGGCGGAGGTTCCGAGTTGTGGCCGGAAGTTCCGAGCTTGGCAGAAACTCTGCACAAGTCTTGATGCTAGCCATTCTTCCTCCTTCAGTCCTTGGTTCCTGAGCATTTTAGTGTCTTTGCATTAGGTAGCAACCATGTGTCGCGTGAATAGAAAGGAGAAGGACTTAGGAACAAGTTCACCTTGTGTCCAATGGCATATGCTCAAGGTCGAGGTCTCGTCATAGTGTACTGGGGGATGAACATAGGATGCTCCACATCATCTCCCCCCCCCCATTGGGAAAGATCTGACCTCAGATCATAAACCTCATCACCATGGAAGCGGTTGTCATGGACGAACTTGTAGTTGGGCGGAGTTGAAGACATGGCGCAATCGAAGTACTCCAAAGTGTCCCTGGAGTGGTATACATGCAAAAAGATCAAACACAAATGACACTCAGAAATACAATGGTTAGCGAACACAAGGTGTCCATCAAGTAAGCATGAGTTCGTTCGATAAGATTGCTCGTGACAAGGCACATGATGCTTAGCCAAATTATACAAAATGATATGCAAAGCATTCATGAGAGCGAATTCATTTGTTGTGCACAAACAGATGTTGCAAATGTGATTAATGCGACTGTTGTGCAAAATGATGTCATAATGGGACGGTGTATCGAAAGCATGAACATGGTAATTGGTGCTCAATGTGACTATGTGATCAAGCAATTGATGACGGGCAATACGATCATTATGTATGAATAATCTATTAAGGAAGACCACAACAAATTTGCTAAGAAAGTGCACAAGCTCATATATCATGGCTGACATAGAAATACAAGATGCAACAATGTCGGTGTACAAAAGTAGGGGCTCTCCTTTTGACCCCTTTACTTGTGCACGGGCAGTCAGAGCCACGTGCCGCGGCGACACTAAGCAGGGCAGAGGAGGTAAGCCGAAGCACAAGACAACCAAGGCGATGCTAAGACCAGAAGGGCGGGAGGGCAAGAGGACGAGGTGGGCTCCCTCGGCAAGGTCCTTGCCGAGGCGGCCCCTACAGCCCCGGCAAGAGGCTTGATGGGGCAACTTGCCCGACGCCAGCAGAGCGAGCTACCCTTGAGCCCAAAGGTTCTGAACACCGTCAACAACTACATTGGGACCAGGGATCGGGACGCACCTCTGTGGTGGCATGCAAATCTTCGTCAAGATCATAAACACGGGATCGGATGAGGATTCGAAGACGACGACCCTCGGCAGGATCCTAGCCGAGGAAATCCACAAGACCCCCGGCAAGACCCTTGCTGGGGATGACAGCAACGCCGCGGCAAGACCCTTGTCGGGCCCCTGGCAAGACCCTTGTCGAGGGCATCAGTAGGGCCACTGTCAGACCCGCACTAGCCAGGACTCCGCCGCCGTTCGCATGCAGCTGCCAACCCAACCAGCTGGGCAGGCACCTGCGTGGCAGCATGCAGCTTCCAGGCCAAACCAGCAAGCACCTGCGTGGCGGCATGCAGATCTTCATGAAGGCCCTACCACCGTGCCACCTCAGCTGCCTGCCTGCCTACATGGCGCTGCATGCATTGCTGGTATGGGCGCGTGTCGAAGCGAGGCGAAGCGGCGAAGGACGGGATGGGCCTCGTTCCCGTCCCCGATAAAGCTAATGGACACCTATGTCGTGCATTTAATGCACTTTGTCCCATAATGTCGTGCGATAAGATCGCACACTGTAGGCCTTTCCACCTCCTGTGTGCCACTGTGGCAGCCCCTTTTTCCTATGTAGCGACCAGACCTCAAACAGTCTGATCTCTGTGCTCCGGTGTCATCCCTGGATCAGTAATGCTGACACCACACAGTACTCGGAGGATTTATAGCAGAGTAGCAATCACACACTTATTACATCGAGTGTCTCATAAGAAAGCTTATTACAATAAATATGGCTTAAGGCCATCTAATAACGATAACAACGGAAGGCTTGGAAGATAAGTGAGTCCATCAACTCCAACGGCATCACTGAGTATAGGACCATGACCTAAAAACTCCTTAATCGTCGTCTGAAAAGTCTGCAACATTAACGTTGCAGCCCGAAAACGGGTCAGCACATGGAATATGCTGGCAAGGTAACACATAGAGAGTAATGGAATGAAACAGCTATACTATATGCATATTTGGCTGGTGGAAAATCTCTATGGTTATATGTTTTTGTGAAAAGCCAATTTTTCTCTACTACAAAGGAATAAAATTTATTTAACTATCATGGTAGTTGTTAAACATTGAGAATGGTTGACAGCATTCTCAATCCCAATTAAGCATCAACATTAAACATAACCCAACAAAATTAATTTAGAGTAACATGTTGAGATTCACATGATAATCCAGGTACTAGATACTTAAGATGTCCATAACCGGGGACATGGCTAATCATGATTAGTTTGTTACACTCTGCAGAGGTTTGCGCACTTTTCCCCACAAGACTCGATTGCCTCCGTTTGGTTTCTCGCAGTACATGGTGTTTGAGAAGACGGATGATCGAGACATAGTCTTTCAGAAGCGCTAGCACCTTACAATCGGGTAGACCGTACCACCTACATCCCCTACATCTGCTAGTCTACCACTGTAAGAGTTCGCACAACTTAGTCATCTATGCTAGAGTCCATAATAGCTTGTGGCTGCACACGGAAGTTTCTAGTATGAATAGTCTTATGATCCCTTTGAGCCTGGGTGGCGGTCCAAAAGAAAACAGGCAAGTCCTGGAATACCCAGGTGCCTCAATCCACCCAGATGTGTGTTTAAGTTGCCACCTTAGATAAACCATTAATTAACAAAACTCACATATGTCATGGATATCACCACCCAATCCACGTCTACTAGCATAGCATGGCATAATAAGCAAACGCGAAAGTAACTCCCAAAGGTTTGATAATAAACAGGTAATAGGTACTACCTCAACTACTTCCCATCCCATAATTTAATTAGATCCTAATCATGCAATGTGTGAGGATTGATCTAATGCAATAAAACTGGGTAGTAGAAAAAGGTATGATCAAAGTGTTACTTGCCTTGCTGATGATCCGGGAAACCTAGCGATTCGAAGTAACAAGCGGTGCACTCCGGATACTCTATCGCAAACAAACAAACGAGCAAGCAATAAGTACTCATCTAATGCATAGGTAAAACTCAAATAAGAGGTATAACCAGAAGGTTCAACTTAAGAACTCCGGTTGTCAAAAAGAACCAAATCGAACAAAGCAACGAAAGTCAAACGGCGAAAGAAAACAACTTCGTTCTAGTAATCTGGATCTGGGGAAAATTTTACAGTAGCAAAATCTTGTGTAAGTTGGTTAAATGGATAGAGGGTTTCGAGACGAAACTCTAGGCGCTTGAATCGCCTGATTCTGATAAACGAGCGAAAAGATAAACTAAAACGAAAATCGGATCAGGAATCGCGATCAGATAAATCACGCATTTAATCCGAGAAAAAGAAAACTGACGAACAGTTAATCGAACGGACATTCGTTAACAGAAACTAACCGGTGAACACGTTCGCTAAAATGAACGGATCGGTGAACGTCGGCGGCTATACCTCCGGCGAGGTACTCCGACGGTGGGGCGGGGCTCCGGCGGCGGCGGTGCCTATGCGGGGCGGCGGGGCGGCGCAGCAGCGGCAGCGGCGGCGGCGGCGTGCGG
>NC_041382.1:352164543-352173758 GCF_002162155.2 Triticum dicoccoides | reverse complement strand
GGGGTGAGGTGAGGGGCGGCGGGGCGGCTCGGTATTTAAGAGAGGGAGGGGGTGCTGCCTTGGGGGAGGGGGCACGGCGGCGGCCCCGAGCCGGACTCGGGCGGCGGCGCAGCTCCGGTCTCCTGGAGGGAGACGCATGCGGCGGGGTGGGCCGTCGGCTAGGCCTTGGCCCAGTCGGCGCGCGGCGCGTTTTTTTTATATATTCCGCTCGGAAAAAGGAAAAAAGAAATACTAAGCGGACTCCAAAAATTCCGAAATAAATTTCCACGGGTTTCTAAAATCAAGCCTCATAGGGTGAACATTTATTTGGGACCTAAATGCAATTTTGAAAAACGCACATTTTTCCTAAATCAAATAAAACACCGAAAAACTACGAAATAAAATCTTATTTGATTTTATTATTAAATCCTAAATATTTCTTTATTTTGGGAAAGTCATTTTATTCCCTCTCTCATAGTTTTGTAATAGAAATAATTGATGATAAAATAAATAAAATCAAATGATCCTATTCTCAAAATTTGAGAGAACTCAAATATGAAAATATCGAAATCCCCAACTCTCTCCGTGGGTCATTGAGTTGTGTAGAATTTCTTGGATCAACCAAAATGCAAAAGAAATATGATATGCATTGATGATCTAATGTATAACATTCCAAATTGAAAATTTGGGATGTTACAAACCTACCCCCTTAAGATGAATCTCGCCCTCGAGATTTGGGTTGGCTAGAAAATAGGTGAGGGTGGTCTTTGAGCAAATCTTCCTCTCATTCCCAGGTGGCTTCATCCTCCGTGTGGTGGCTCCACTGAACTTTGCAAAACTTGATAACCTTGCTGCAAGTAACTCGGTTGGCAAACTCGAGAATCTTGACTGGTTTCTCCTCGTAGGTCAAATCATTATCCAACTGAATAGTTTCCAAAGGCACTGTATCTCTCAACGGTATGTCAGCCATCTCCGCGTGACACTTCTTCAGCCGAGGAACGTGGAACACATCATGAACTCCTGACAATCCTTCGGGAAATTCCAACTTGTAGGCCACTTCTCCCATACGCTCCAAAACTCGATATGGTCCTACAAATCATGGCGCTAACTTCCCTTTAACTCCAAAATGCTTTGTTCCCTGAAGTGGAGATACTCGAAGATAAGCTCTATCTCCAACTTCGTAAACTGTCTCCTTGCGTTTAGAATATGCATAACTTTTCTATCTAGACTGGGCTACCTTGAGCCTATCGCGAATCAACTTCACCTTCCGTTCAGACTCTTTAATCAAGTCAGGTCCAAACAACTGACAGTCTCCAACTTCGTCCCATGACAACGGTGTCCTGCACCTCCTTCCATACAAGGCTTCAAAAGGGGCCATCTTCAAACTGGTTTGGTAACTGTTGTTGTAAGAGAACTCTGCATATGGCAAATTGTCGTCCCAACTAGATCCATAATCTAGCGCACAAGCTCTCAGCATATCCTCCAAAATCTGATTGACTCTCTCGGTCTGTCCATCTGTCTGTGGATGAAAAGTTGTACTGAATTCTAGCCTGGTACCCAAAGTTTTGTGCAATTGCTTCCAGAACTTTGAGGTAAACTGGGTTCCTCTAACTGATACGATACTCCTTGGAACTCCATGCAGACAAACGATCCTGGTCATGTATATCTTTGCCAACTTAGCACTGGTGTAAGTGGTCTTTACTGGGATGAAATGAGCTACTTTCGTCAATCGATCAACTACAACCTAAATTGAGTCATAGCCTGAACGAGTCCTGGGCAATCCCATGATAAAAACCATGCCTAGCCTATCCCACTTCCATTCGGGTATCGGCAATGGTTGTAACAATCCTGCTGGCTTCTGATGCTCTGCCTTTACTCTCTGACATACATCACAAACTGCTACATACTCCTCTATATCCTTCTTCATTCCGGTCCTCCAGAAAATATCCTTCAAATCCAAATACATCTTGGTGTTTCCTGGGTGAATCGAATATGGTGAGTCGTGTGCCTCTTGCAGTATCAACTTCCTGATCTCCGGGCCATTGGGCACGTAAACACGGTCTTCAAACCATAGGGTGTCGTGTTCATCCTCACGAAATCCTTTAGCTTTTCCTTTGCTCAGTTTCTCCTTTATAGCGGCAATCTCTCTATCAGCTTTCTGAGCTTCTCTGATTTTATCCATCAAAGTTGACTGAATCTCCAATGCTGCTACATAGCCTCTCGGAACTATTTCCAAACATAGTTCACGAATATTTTCTGCTAACTCCCTTGGTATTTCTCCTGTCATTAACGTATTGACATGTCTCTTATGGCTTAATGCGTCAGCTACTACATTAGCCTTTCCGGGGTGATAATGCAATTTCATATCATAATCCTTGATAAGCTCCAACCATCTCCTTTGTCTGAGATTTAACTCCTTCTGTGTGAAAATGTACTTCAAACTCTTATGATCCATGTACACCTCACAATGATTTCCAATGAGAAAATGCCTCCATGTTTTCAAGGCATGCACTACGGCTGCTAACTCCAAATCATGCGTAGCATAATTTAACTCATGAGGCTTCAGTTGTCTTGAGGCATATGAAACAACTCTCCCTTCCTGCATAAGTACTGCTCCAAGTCCTCGATGTGAAGCGTCGCAATACACCTCATAGTCCTTGGTTTGATCTGGCAAAATCAACACTGGTGAGGTAACCAAACGTTTCTTCAACTCCTGGAAACTAGCCTCACACTCTTCTGTCCATAGGAACTTGGTATCCTTCTTTAATAACTCTGTCATAGGCTTCGCAATTTTTGACAAATTCTCAATAAATCTCCGATAGTATCCTGCGAGTCCAAGAAAACTCCGGATCTCTCCAACTGTTGTTGGGGCTTCCCACTTGGTCACGGTTTCAACTTTAGCGGGATCTACTGCTATACCTTCACCAGATATAACATGTCCGAGGAATCCTACTTCCTTCAACCAAAACTCACATTTGCTGAACTTGGCATATAATTGATGTTCTCTGAGTTTTCCAAGTACCAAACGCAAATGCTCCTTATGCTCCTCTTCATTCTTCGAGTAAACCAGGATATCATCAATGAACACTACGACGAACTTATCCAAAAACTCCATAAACACTTTGTTCATCATGTTCATAAAATACGCAGGTGCGTTAGTCAGACCAAATGACATAACGGTGTACTCATATAGCCCATATCTGGTAGTAAAAGCTGTCTTCAGAATATCCTGTTCCCGAATCTTCAACTGGTGGTATCCTAATCGCAGATCGATCTTGGAAAATACCTTAGCTCCTTGCAATCGATCAAACAGATCGTTGATCATTGGTAGTGGGTACTTGTTCTTGATCGTTACTTCATTCAATCCTCGATAATCAACAACCATCCTTAACGATCCATCCTTCTTCTCCACTAGAAGTACTGGCGATCCCCAAGGTGAAGAACTTGGGCAAATATATCCCTTATCCAGTAACTCCTTAATCTGCTTCTTAATTTCCACCAAATCCTTTGCTGGCATCCTATATGGTCTCTTTGATATTGACCCTGTGCCTGGCAATAGCTCAATCAAAAACTCGATATCTCTATCCGGTGGCATGCCTGGCAACTCTTCTGGAAATACATCAGGGAAATCTCTTACCACTGGTACTTCCTCCTGCACAACTCCTGTTAGGCAATTTACTTGGGTCCTCTTTGGCACATGCCGGGATACATACTTGATCCTTCTCCCTTCTGGGGTGGTAAGAAAAATTGACTTACTAGCACATTCAATATTCCCTTCATACTTTGATAACCAATCCATGCCTAATATCACATCCAATCCTTGAGATTCCAATACTATTAGGTCTGAGGGAAAAACATAGTTACCAATCCTTAATGGTAACCGATCACACCATAGACTAGCCACATACTCTGCTCCAGGCGAGGTTACTAACATGGGTGACCTAAGGTCTTGGGTTGATAGGTTGTATTTATCCACAAATCCCTTTGAGATGTATGAATGCGATGCACCAGTATCAAAAAGAACGAGTGCAGTAAATGACTTAACCAAAAACTTGCCTATTACTGCATTGGGCTGAGCTTCAACCTCCTCCACGCTAACGTGGTTCACCTGTCCCCTGTTGAAAGGGTTCGGCTTCTTCCCAGAACTTCCATTGCCATTTTGGCCTTCAGGACATTCATTGACATAGTGTCCGGTCTTCAAACACTTATAGCAGGTGACTTGGTTCAAGTCCTTCTTGGCTGGGGTTGAGGGGTTGGTGCGGTTCTGGCCGTTGCTTCCTCCATTGCCATTACCATTCTTGGTGCCATTGTGATTGTGCGAGCTACCTCCTCCATGAGTATGCTGAAAATGTCCTCCAGGTCTAGAGGTAAAACGTGGCTTCTGCTGAGCTCTTGAATTGTACTTTCCTTGTCCATATTTCCTCTTGCGATTCTCAATTTGCTGCTGCTTCCCTTCAATCATAAGAGCACGATCTACCAACTCCTGGTAGTTGTTGAAGGTGGCTACCATCAACTGCATGCTCAACTCATCATTCAGTCCTTCTAGAAACTTCTCCTGCTTAGCTGCATCCGTAGCGACGTCATCTGGGGCATAACGTGCTAACTTACTAAATTCCTCCACATACTGGCCAATTGTCCGTCCTCCTTGGCGCAAGTTACGAAACTCACGCTTCTTCATGGCCATAGCTCCTGCTGAACATGGGCAGTACGGAAAGCCTGCTGAAAATGGTCCCATGTGACAATGTCTACAGGAAAAGTGGCTGTGAAATTCTCCCACCATGATGCTGCGGGTCCTTCTAGCTGATGTGCGGCAAACTTCACCTTCTCCGCATCTGTGCATCCTGCTGTGGTCAACTCCCTAGCTGTCTTGCGGAGCCAATCATCTGCTACTATCGGCTCGGTGCTACTGGAAAACACCGGCGGATTCAGCCTAAGAAAATGAGCTAAGTGGTCAACAGGTGGTGGTGGTGGTGGGTTGTTGTTATTGTTCCCCTGATTCTGGTTCTGGACTAGCAACTGCATCAATGTGTTCTACTGCTGGATCAACTGGGTGAGCTCTGGTGGGAAGGCAAATCCGGGGTCACGTCTCGGAGGCATCTGTGGGTTTAGAAAAGATGAGATATAAGAATAGAGGGGGTCTAAAGAGAAAACACTACCCATATGCACATGAGGCAAAAGCAAACAATTCACTTCAATCAATCAAACAAAGGCATACAATCGATCTAACTATCGCAAAAGTGCTCGGACTACTATATTTACATGGTGGACTACTACTATTGATGAGGTGGTCTACTAGAAATATTCTTCGGTTGCAGACTCCATGATATCTGCTCCAGCTTCATCAACATAGTCATCATCGCTACTATCTGCTTCCGAGTCGGTGCCGTCGATGATGATGTAGTCTTCCGGGCTAATTTCCTGGGGTTCTTCGTCTTCATCTACTGGCGTAGGGCCTCCCATAAATATTCCAATCTTCTTGATCAGGTCGTCATTCTTTTCCACCAATACTTCAATTTCTTCTTAATAATCTTCACGTGTAGCCTTGAGTTCTTCCTCCAGTTCCTTGATTCTTGTCTTAGCCTTCTTCAGATCTATCATGTCGGTGCACATCTGGTTCTCCTGTCGTCGAATGTGCTGGTTTAGCTCCTGGATAAAAGCTGCGATTGATCTATCATTCCTCGTGCCGATCATCTCCCAGTGCTCATCTCGGCGCCCACAAATCTGGTAGATAGTATCTTTGAGATCCTTGCGGTAGACTTCTCCAATGCGTCCCATGGCGATGTGAGCTGCCATGCTTTTTCCTAGACTCCAAGTTGGTGAATCAAAAGAAAACTCGATGGGCTCAGTGACTGGCATGAACGTCCTTCCTGGAACTTGAACTTGAATCATCCAGCGCTCTTCTTCAGGTAAAGTGGCATTGTAGGTTCCCGTGAAGCTTGGTACTCCTATGTTCAGGTATCTTGTGACTTCCTTCAAGTGACATCCAAAGGGTGTATCTTCATCCGGTTGTGTGAACTTGTTCCTTGCATCCGCCATCCTAAAGAGTAGAAAAGATGAGGAGTCAGAGAAGAAGAGAGTGAATAGTGATCTAGGTCTTTTAGCTTAGTGGTCGTGTCCTACAGTCAGCGTGTGCTCTGATACCATCTCTGTAGCGACCAGACCTCAAACAGTCTGATCTCTGTGCTCCGGTGTCATCCCTGGATCAGTAATGCTGACACCACACAGTACTCGGAGGATTTATAGCAGAGTAGCAATCACACACTTATTACATCGAGTGTCTCATAAGAAAGCTTATTACAATAAATATGGCTTAAGGCCATCTAATAACGATAACAGCGGAAGGCTTGGAAGATAAGTGAGTCCATCAACTCCAACGGCATCACTGAGTATAGGACCATGACCTAAAAACTCCTTAATCGTCGTCTGAAAAGTCTGCAACATTAACGTTGCAGCCCGAAAACGGGTCAGCACATGGAATATGCTGGCAAGGTAACACATAGAGAGTAATGGAATGAAACAGCTATACTATATGCATATTTGGCTGGTGGAAAAGCTCTATGGTTATATGTTTTGTGAAAAGCCAATTTTTCCCTACTACAAAGGAATAAAATTTATTTAACTATCATGGTAGTTGTTAAATATTGAGAATGGTTGACAGCATTCTCAATCCCAATTAAGCATCAACATTAAACATAACCCAACAAAATTAATTTAGAGTAACATGTTGAGATTCACATGATAATCCAGGTACTAGATACTCAAGATGTCCATAACCGAGGACACGACTAATCATGATTAGTTTGTTACACTCTACAGAGGTTTGCGCACTTTTCCCCACAAGACTCGATCCCCTCCGTTTGGTTTCTCGCACTACATGGTGTTTGAGAAGACGGATGATCGAGACATAGTCTTTCAGAAGCGCTAGCACCTTACGATTGGGTAGACCGTACCACCTACATCCCCTACATTTGCTAGTCTACCACTGTAAGAGTTCGCACAACTTAGTCAACTATGCTAGAGCCCATAATAGCTTGTGGCTGCACACGGAAGTTTCTAGTATGAATAGTCTTATGATCCCTTTGAGCCTAGGTGGCGGTCCAAAAGAAAACAGGCAAGTCCGGGAATACCCAGGTGCCTCAATCCGCGCAGATGTGTGTTTAAGTTGCCACCTTAGATAAACCATTAATTAACAAAACTCACATCTGTCATGGATATCACTCACCCAATCCACGTCTACTAGCATAGCATGGCATAATAAGCAAACGCGGAAGTAACTCCCAAAGGTTTGATAATAAACAGGTAATAGGTACTACCTCAACTACTTCCCATCCCACAATTTAATTAGATCCTAATCATGCAATGTGTGAGGATTGATCTAATGCAATAAAACTGGGTAGTAGAAAAAGGTATGATCAAAGTGTTACTTGCCTTGCTGATGATCCGGGAAACCTAGCGATTCGAAGTAACAAGCGGCGCACTCCGAATACTCTATCGCAAACAAACAAACGAGCAAGCAATAAGTACTCATCTAATGCACAGGTAAAACTCAAATAAGAGGTATAACCAGAAGGTTCAACTTAAGAACTCCGGTTGGCAAAAAGAACCAAATCGAACAAAGCAACGAAAGTCAAACGGCGAAAGAAAACAACTTTGTTCTAGTAATCTGGATCTAGGGAAAATTTTACAGTAGCAAAATCTTGTTTAAGTTGGTTAAACGGATAGAGGGTTTTGAGACGAAACTCTAGGCGCTTGAATCGCCTAATTCTGATAAACGAGCGAAAAGATAAACTAAAACGAAAATCGGATCAGGAATCGCGATCAGATAAATCACGGATTTAATCCGAGAAAAAGAAAACAGACGAATAGTTAATTGAATGGACGTTCGTTAACAAAAACTAACCGGTGAACACGTTAGCTAAAATGAACGGATCGGTGAACGTCGGCGGCTATACCTCTGGCGGCGGGGCGGGGCTCCGGCGGCGGCGGTGGCTATGCGGGGCGGCGGGGCGGCGCAGCAGCGGCAGCGGCGGCGGCGGCGTGCGGCGGCAGCGGCAGCAGCGCAGGCGGCGGGGCGGCTGCGGCTTGGCGGGGCGGGGCAGGGTGAGGTGAGGGGCGGCCGGGCGGCTCGGTATTTAAGAGAGGGAGGGGGTGCTGCCTTGGGGGAGGGGGCACGGCGGCGGCCCCAAGCCGGACTCGGGCGGCGGCGCGGCTCCGGTCTCCTAGAGGGAGATGCAGGCGGCGGGGTGGGCTGTCGGCTGGGCCTTGGCCCAGTGGCGCGCGACGCGTTTTTTCAATATATATTGCGCTTGGAAAAAGGAAAAAAAGAAATACTAAATGGACTCCAAAAATTCTGAAATAAATTTCCACGGGCTTCTAAAATCAAGCCTCACAGGGTGAACATTTATTTGGGACCTAAATGCAATTTTGAAAAACGCACATTTTTCCTAAATCAAATAAAACACCGAAAAACTACAAAATAAAATCTTATTTGATTTTATTATTAAATCCTCAATATTTCTTTATTTTGGGAAAGTCATTTTATTCCCTCTCTCATAGTTTTGTAATAGAAATAATTGATGATAAAATAAATAAAATCAAATGATCCTATTCTCAAAATTTGAGAGAACTCAAATATGAAAATATCGAAATCCCCAACTCTCTCCGTGGGTCATTGAGTTGCGTAGAGTTTCTAGGATCAACCAAAATGCAAAAGAAATATGATATGCATTGATGATCTAATGTATAACATTCCAAATTGAAAATTTGGGATGTTACATCCTATAAAAGGAGGCCCGAGGCAACCAGGAGAGGGATTCGGTCTTTTTGAATGGCACAGCCACCGTAGCTAGTTCAAGAAGCTCAAGAACACTCAATACATCCACCAAAGCAGGACTAGGGTTTTACGCATCCTCGCGGCCCGAACCTGGGTAAACGACCCGTGTGCTTGCTCCTAAACCTGCTATTCTCACGACCCCGCGCCCGCCGACCGTAGAAGGGATCCCAGTGATCCCATAGGTGTCGTTCCCACCGACATCTTTGGCGCGCCAGGCAGGGGACCCACAATTGTGAGAATCTGGTCTAGCAGTTAGCCTAGCGGTTCTTCGTCGCCATGGATCCCAAGAAGAAGAAGGCCACGGTGGTCGGTTCATTGGGAGCCGGACGGCCCGTACCAGTGCGGGCGAGAAGCGGGTCGGTCGCGGACAGAACCCGAGGCACGACCCGCGAGCACCAACATC
>NC_041382.1:352151137-352164386 GCF_002162155.2 Triticum dicoccoides | reverse complement strand
GCGTCGCCGTACCACCCGCGGGCAGTGCAGTAACCTCCAAGATGCCCACTCCGGCGGCCACAACGCGCTCTTCCCAAGTTGTGCGCGACGAGCAGCATCACCACACCGGTGACCCTGGACGCCGTCATGGGAAGGGTCATGTGCGTCATCCGCGGGACGAAGGAGGCCAGCATGCCCGTCGAAGTGCTGGCGAGGACGGTGCACAGCCGCTGGGCCATGACAGAGCTCCTTCTAACGTGGTTAGAAGTCGAAGCGTGCCACGGTCCATGCAGCTTTCGCCGCCACCCACGACAGCAGAAGCCTTGGCGCGCGCGCAGCTGCTCCTCGACTTCCCTCCCGCCGCGAAGAAGCTCGACGAGTGGAGAGCCACTATCCGGAGCCTCGTCGGCATCGCCAACAAAGACGAGCCACGGTCGACGGGGCCCTCAGGCCGGTGCTCCATCGAGCCACTTCATGCTGGCGGTGGAGGGGCCGGAGGTGCCGCGGCCACGGTGCACTCTCCTCCTCCACGCCAGCCGCCGCGGATGTCGGTCCGTCTTGATGATGCTTGTGATGACATTGCCATAGCGTCGTCCGACCCACGGACCCACCGCGACCAACGCCAGGTTCTTCGGGAGCGAGCCCATGAAGACGCTCGAACCACCATCGAGCGCCAGCGTGATACACGCCACCAGTCGGATAAGCGGGTGGGACCCGCTATGGACCACCCAGCACCAGGAGGCTCCGGCGGCCTACCTTACGAGGTGGGTTGCCCAGCCTTTATCCGTGGGCTGCGGCAGTTCCAGTGGCTATCCCACCACACGTTCAAGTCTGACGTCGGTGAGAAGTACAACGGCAAGACCCACCTATCAGAGTTCCTCAGCATCTACACCATCGCGATGCAAGCCGCCGGAGCTCGTGCTGACAATGTGCTTGCCAATTACTTCCCGTTGGCCCTAAAACCCAATGTCATGTCTTGGTTGATGCACTTGTCGGCGGATTCTATTTCTTCTTGGTCAGATCTGTACCACGAGTTTGTTGGTGCCTTCACTGGAGGCCACCAAGCTCATGGCCAGGCGAGTGACTTGCATATAATTCCCTAGAAGGAAGGTGAAAACCTGCGCAAGTACATACAGAGGTGCAGCCGAATGCAATACAACATCCCAGATGTTCATCCTGCCGTCGTGATCAGCACATTCCACCAGAATGTGCGTAACTGCAAGATGCGTGAAGAGCTGGCAATGAACAAGGTCAAGGACATGGCCGAACTTTACGCTCTGGCCGATAGATGCGCCCGGGCTGAAGATGGAAGGAAGTACCCTGACGAAGACGCTGGTGCGGAAACCGACTCTATCGACGAAGACACCGCTGCCCCGACGAAGAAGGGCCGGCGTCGCAACAGGAAACACCAGGACAAGACCGTGCTTGCCGTCGAGGGATCCGGCGACACCAGCGTTGCCAAGAAGGCCAAGGCAGACGAGCCCGACAAGGAGATTGCCGGGTGCGCCGCTTGCCGGGCCTTGGCGGCTGCCGACAAGCCAGGGGGCTACGACAAGCAGTACTGCAATATCCACCACACCAAAGGCCACGACCTCCAGAACTTCTGACAAGTTGAGCTGCTTGCTGAAAAGCAAAAAGCCGAATATGAGAGGCGAGACAAGGAGAAGGGTCGGGATGGTGCCGAAGGATCCGGCAAGAAGCGTGACGGCCAAGGAGGTCGCCGCGGAAAGGATGACCAGCAAGAGAGGCCCGCTCGGGGCCGCGACAAGAAGCAGGAAGACGATGATCATGACGAGGACGACGAGTCCGGTGAGCATGAGTTCCAAAAGGCTACGGAGGCCATGTGCGTTGATGGTGGTGCCTCGCTGCACACTTCTCACCGCCAGCTCAAGCAGTGGGCGCGTGAGATTACCGCAGCAGAGCCATCGTTCGACGCTCAGAAGCCACTGAAGTGGTAGAGCATGCCCCTCATCTTTGATGCCGAGGACCACCATGACCGCACAACTGCGGTCGGGTGTTTGTCGTTGTTGGTCTCACCAATGATACGCAACCTTAAGGTGAACAAGATGTTGGTTCACGGCGGGGCCGGCCTGAACTTGATCTCGCCCGTCATGATCAAAAGGCTGCAAATTCCTGATGGGGACCTTGAGGAAACGGGTACGTTTCAAGGGGTCAGTCCGGGAAGGAGCCAGCCGAAGGGGAAGGTCACATTGCCTGTGACGTTTGGAGGTGAGTTGAACTACAGGACGGAGAGTATCATTTTCGATGTGGCCGAGATCCCCTTGCCCTACAACGGGATCCTCGGCCGCCCGGCACTAGCCAAGTTCATGGCGGTGTCGCACTACGCCTACAATACGCTGAAGATGCCTAGGCCGATGACCATCATCACCGTCCCATTCGACAAGAAGGATGCGCTGATCTGCGCTGACCAACTCTATCGAGAAGTAGTTGCAGCAGCTGCCGCCAAGGCATTTGCTCCTGCTGTTGAGGCCCCGAGAGGGAAGAAGAAGACCGCCAAGACCTCTCGCACCCACTCCGGCAAGCGCACCTCTTCGGAGTGTTGTGCTACCGTCAAGGACATGCCCGAGAGCTCTACCGACAAGAGCAAGAAATCCAGAGCTGCACCACCAGAGACCAAGAGGGTGTCCGTCAAGGAGGATAGAACAGGAGGGTCTTTCACCATAAGCTCCACCCTCGACAGCAAATAGGAAAGCGCGCTTGTCGCTTTCCTGCGGGCGAATGTCGATGTGTTTGCGTGGCAAGCATCCGACATCCCCAGCGTTTCTAGGGAAGTGATTGAGCACCACCTTCCTGTCTGTCCCCATGCGCGATCCGTCAAGTAGAAGGTCAGGAAGCAAGCTTTGGAACGACAGGAGTTCATCACAGAGGAGATCAGGAAATTGGAAGCGGCAGGTTTGGTGAGAGGAGTGCTCCATCCTACGTGGTTGGCCAATTTATTGGTGGTGCGCAAGGCAAATGGTAAGTGGAGGCTGTGTATTGACTAAACAGATGTCAATAAAGCTTGTCCTAAGGGCCCCTTCCCATTGCCGTGTATCGACCAGATTGTTGACTCCACGGCCGGGTGTGATCTGTTGTCATTCCTCGATGCCTACTCGGGCTACCACCAGATCTTCATGGCAAGAGAAGATGAAGAGAAGACAGCCTTTATCACCCCATGTGGTACGTATTGCTTTTTACGGATGCCTTTCGGGTTGAAGAGTGCTGGCTCGACATTCACAAGGGCGGTCCGGATTGGTTTTGAGCCCCAGCTACATAGAAATATGGAAGCTTATATGGATGACATAGTGGTCAAAACCAAGGACAAGGCGACCCTGGTACAAGACTAGAAGAGACGTTTGCCAACCTACGCAAGATCAACCTCAAGCTGAACACTGAGAAGTGTGTCTTTGGCGTCCCATCAGGAAAACTTCTCGGGTTCTTTGTGTCGCAGCGTGGGATCGAGGCAAACCCAGACAAGATCAAGGCTATTGAGCAGATTGAGGCACCCAAGCGGATCAAGGATGTGCGCCGGCTCACTGGCTGGTTGCCGCCATGAGTAGGTTCATCTCCAAGTCCGCTAAGCGTGCCCTTCCCTTTTTCAAAATCTTGAAGAAGGCAGGCCCAATGGAGTGGACCCCAGAGGCCGAAGCGGCGTTGTGGGATATGAAGAAATACCTTTCCTCTACGCCAATACTGGTTGCACCTAAATCACAAGAGCCGTTGCTGCTGTATCAGGCGGCAACGAATCAAGTGGTTAGTGCCGCATTAGTGGCATAGAGGGAGGTCGACGAAAAGGCAGTGGCAACGGCAGGACCGGCGGATGGCAAATCAAAGATTCCCCGGCAAGGTCTGGTGCCGGCAAGGCGAGGCCCCCGGCAGAGCCTGACGCCATCGGACAGGGCCCGCGCGGCCAAGTGAAGTGGTGCAGACGAAGAAGATGATGCAGCACCCGGTTTACTTTGTCAGCTCCCTCTTGCAGGGGGCCAGGTCAAGGTACTCCGGTGTGCAGAAATTGCTCTTCGGCCTCCTTATGGCCTCGAGGAAGCTGCGTCATTACTTCCAAGCCCATGAGATCACTATCGTCAACCGCCTCCCGTTGCAACGGATATTGCACAATCCAGATGCAACCGGAAGGATTGTGGAGTGGGCCTTGGAGTTGTCAAGCTCTGGGTTGAAGTTTGAAAGTACTTCGACAATCAAGAGCAGAGTCTTGGCGGAGTTCATTGTAGAATGGACCTCAACGCCCGACGAACAAATCCAGGAGACTGCTCTCCCCGGCAAGGAAGCAAGCCGCGACTGGATCATGTACTTTGATGGGGCTTTCTCGCTGCAAGGCGCTGGTGCCGGTGTGCTGCTTCTCGCACCCATCAGAGAGCACCTCAAGTATGTGATCCAGATGCACTTTCCCAGGGAAATGTCCACAAACAACACTGCTGAGTACGAGGGGCTGCTTGCCGGTCTTAGGATCGCGGCAGACCTCGGGGTGAAGAAGCTCATCGTCAGGGGTGATTCCCAGCTTGTCGTTAGACAAGTCAACAAAGATTATCAGAGTCCGTTGATGGAAGCCTACGTAGATGAGGTGAGGAGGGTGGAGGAGCGCTTCGACGGTATACAAGCGGAGAACAACATCACTGACTACCTATCAAAGCGCGCTGCATTCAAGCTACCTGTGGAACCAGGTACCTTTTTGCTTCAGTTAACTTAACCATCCGTCGAACCATCAATGGAGCAGAACAAGCGGAGGAAATTGGGCCCCGGCAAGTACCTCCCCGCCGAGCCCCCAGGGGCCGCCGGCAAGGGTGTTGCCACGGATTCCTAGCCTGCCAAGGAGCAGCTAGCTCTGGCAGGGCGCCAAGCCCGGGCCATAGATACGGCTGCCCTCATGGAGGAAGAGATGCCTTTGGTCCTTGCCGTCGAGCCCCAGGCTCCGGCATGGGCACAACATACCTTCCATTTCCTCCAGACGGGGGAACTTCCTGAGGAGCAGGAAGAAGCAGAAAAAGTAGCCCGTCGGTCTGCCTTGTACCAGTTCGTTGATGATGTCCTGTACAGAAAAAGATCGAACGGTGTGAAATTGAAGTGCATCCCCCAGGAGGAAGGACTGGAGCTGTTGGCAGAGATACATGGAGGCATATGTGGCTCCCACATAGGGTCGAGGGCCCTTGACAGCAAGGCATTCCGGTAAGGCTTCTTCTGGCCCACCGCCCTCCAGGATGTGATGGCACTAGTAACCAAGTGGGAAGCGTGCCAGTTCCATTCGAAGAAGCTTCATCAACCAGCTCAAGCCCTTCAAACAATCCCTCTCTCCTGGCCGTTTTCGGTCTGGGGGTTCAACATACTGGGCCCTTTCCCTCGCGCTGTCGGGGGCTTTGAGTACTTTTACGTTGCAATAGACAAGTTCACAAAGTGGCCGGAGGTGGAAGCAGCGAGGAAGGTGACAGCACAGTCAGTCGTCAAGTTCTTCAGGGGACTAGTCTGCCGTTTTGGTGTGCCAAGCAGAGTCATCACCAACAACGGCACGCAGTTCACAAGCCACACCTTCATGTAGTACACCCAAGACCTCGGTAGCAAGGTCTGTTTCACTTCTGTGGCACACCCACGGAGCAACGGCCAAGCGGAGAGGGAAAACATTGAAGTACTGCGAGGCCTGAGAACAAAGAATTTTGACAAGCTGCACAAGAGCGGAAGGTGCTGGATTGATGAGTTGCCGACGGTTCTTTGGTCGATCAGGACGACGCCAAATCGAGCCATCGGCCAGACACCCTATGCCCTGGTATACGGGGCAGAAGCAGTTCTCCCCATGGAACTCATATACGGGTCACCTCGAGTGCTTGCTTTATGACGAGCTTGAGCAAGAGCGATTGCAGCAGGATGACGCAATGCTCCTTGAGGAAGATCCTATTCGGGCAGCTGTGAGAGGAGCACGGTACCAACAAGCCTTGCGCCGCTACCATAGCCGCAAGGTTCATGCCCGAAGCTTTGAGGAAGGCGACCTTGTTCTTCGGCATGTTCAGTCGTCCAAGAATTCCAACAAGTTGACGCCAAAGTGGGAAGGCCCTTATCGGGTAATATGAGTCACCAGGCCCGACGCAGTCTGCCTGGAGACCGAAGATGTTGTCCTAGTGAGCAATTCCTGGAACATGGAACATCTTCGTAAGTTTTACCCATAAGGCGCAGTTGCCGGGCCTCTTGGCAAACCACCTTTTGTACAAGCCTTGACGGCAAGGCATGTAACCCACTATACAAAGCCAGACGCAGACCCTGAGCATAAACAAATGAAGCGCTGGCGCCCTAAGTTATAGCATACATGCTAGGTTAAGTCTTTCTCTCGGTTAGGGTTGATAGTGCTTAGCAGCAACTAACCCCTAGCCTAGAGGTCGAGTGGGCGTCTTTCTGTTCTCTTTGGTTCACAGGGCATGCGGACACTTCTGCTGAGCCGCTTGGGAAAGAGAGAACGAACCGGCGCTCCGGCCCCAGCAAGCCAAGACTGCCGGGGGCTGAAGAAATAAGGGTCCAACCACGGCAAGCCAAGGTTGTCGGGGGCTGCGGATTCAGATAAGTCTTTCATCCCCCTCCCCCTGTTATGCATTTCCGTATAGAACTCGGACATGTGAAACCCCGTTTATGTTCCTAAACCAACCGTGCTCCCCCTCTCCTGTACCCAAGAGCTACGTCCTGGGTCGGAATTTGGTAGTAGTCACGGTGGCCAGGAGATGAACGAGGGGCCTAACTCTACTTCACCCCTGCCTCCGCCAAGAGCGCGAGAATGGTCGACCGAAGTGGGGAGACGGCAAGGCCTGTTGCCGGGCAACAATGTTTATCTTAAAAATAACAAGGATTCTTCCTTGGCATGGGCCTCGCTCACGCACAAAGAACCCAGCAAGCACCCTTTTTTCATTAAAAACATCTCATACAGATATAGTTCATACGGAATTAAAAACATGAGCAAGGGGAATACAAGTCTTAAAATTAACAAGTACCCACAGGCTTACAAACTAAAAAAGACAAGATACCCGTAATCCCTTTCTTGTCCCTCTCCTCAGAATGTGGAATGAGAGGGCAGGAGGGCGAAAGGAGCACCTAGGCGAGGTGCGAGGAGCAGAAGGCACCAAGAGAATGTCCCGGTGCCAGGAGGGGAGCTGGAAGATGAGGCAACGTGCCGGCCATACGCGGCGAAGGCGTCGGTGCCCGCGTACTCCGACTTGACGGCCGCCACCTGCCTTCTTCGCCCTCTCCGGCCCTCCTACGCCAGCCACCCAAGGAGGCGACGGGGAGCACCCCGATGGAGAGCTTGGTGAGGATGGCCCTCGGCAAGGCGCGTGGCCGAGGGAGGGGCGGCGTGGTCAATCGAAGTCGGAGTCGGCATCCTGCCGCTCGTCTCCCTCATCGTCGTTGTTTCTGTCCTCCTTGTCACTCCCGCTTGAGGAGGAATCTTCATCGTCGGAGGAGCTCTCCACGCAGCACTTCAAGTGAGTTCTGAGATCTCCGAAGACCTTAATGGAAAGCAGGCTGCCCTCCATTAACTTGAAGTAGAGAACAAGCCCCGCCGTCAAACTTTGGTTGTGTGTGAACGTCTTCCATCCGCAGCGGAGGTACATGACGTGAGGGGCAGGGAAGTCGACGTCGACCCGCGTCCGCTGTTCTCGCAACCCTTGATGTGCAACCAGAGGGTCTGGGGTGGATCGAGCTCCATCTCCTGAGCAAAGGCAGTAGGGAGACGGAGGCGGCGAAGCGGTTGCCAGCGCAGCCTGATGAAGAACTCGCGGGGCTGGTCCCCGACGTGGTGCTCCGTCGGGGGAGGCATCGCTAGCGGAGGCGAGGCCGATGCGCTGCCGCGTCCTCCTCTCCCCTGAGCGCTAGGACGACCTCGGCCTCGCCCCCTCCCCCTTCCTCTCGTGGCCGGTTCCCTCGCCACGAGCTCTTGGGGATGAGGAACGCGCTGACGAGCAGCGACCCTCACTGCCACCATCGAAGGGCCAACGCTTCCTCTCGCCATGGCGGATGGAAGAAAGAAGCAGAGGTGGAAGGATACAGATGATGGAAGAATGTGGAATGCCGCCCCCCTCCCATCCTTATAAAGGGGCGGAGTCAGGGCTCGGCCGCCCCACTCGACCAATCCGGTCATCGGGGGCGCAGGGAATCAGGACCGACCCACTGCCCCAATCTGCGACGGCCCGGTTTCCCGCCTCCACCTCATGCCACCTGCATGAGGGACACATGGCGAGCGAGCAACATTGAGGGGACAGGCGAAGCGGTCACTCCCCACCCCATGATCATGGGGCGCGGGCGCCTTGAAGACCATGACCCGAGTCCACCCGAGTAAATGTGTCGTGCTTCTACGCCTCCCTCCTTTTATGGGGAAGGCGCGAGCAGCCTCTTTACCACAATGTGACACATGCGTGCAGGAACCGCCCCACGCATGACCCCCACGTCATGCACGACCCCCCACGTCACGCGTTCAACGCGGGTCATGGGGAAGCGCAGCGGACGAGAAGTTACTACGGTAAAATCCGCCCCACCTGCCCGCGCATCGTTCTGGGCCTAGCCCAACAACGCGTCGCGCTTATGTATGGCCCAGGCCCGGGGGCTCCTGTCGGTGTACAAAAGTAGGGGCTCTCCTTTTGACCCCTTTACTTGTGCACGGGTAGTCAGAGCCATGCGCCGCGGCCACACTAAGCAGAGCAGAAGAGGGAAGCCAGAGAGAAGCCGAAGCACAAGACAACCAAGGCGACGCCAAGACCAGAAGCGCAGGGGGGCAAGAGGGTGAGGTGGGCTCCCTCGGCAAGGTCCTTGCCGAGGCGGCCCCCGGCAACCCCGGCAAGAGCCTTGCCGGGGCAACTTGCCCGACGCCAGCAGAGCAAGCCACCCTTGAGCCCAAAGGTTCCGAATGTCGTCAACAACTACATTGGGACCAGGGCTCGGTAGGCGCCTCTGTGGTGGCATGCAAATCTTTGTCAAGTTCATAAACACAGGATCAGATGAGGATTAGAAGACGACGACCCTCGGCGGGATCCTAGCCAAGGAAATCCACAAGACCCCCGGCAAGACCCTTGCCGGGGATGACAGCAACGCCGCGGCAAGACCCTTGCCGAGGGCATCAGCAGGGCCACTGCCAGACCCGCACTAGTCAGGACTCCGCCGCCATTCGCATGCAGCTACCAGCCCAACCAGCTGGGCAGGCACCTACGTGGCAGCATGCAGCTTCCAGGCCAAACCAGCAAGCACCTGTGTGGCGGCATGCAGATCTTCATGAAGGCCCTACCACTGTGCCACCTTCACTGCCTGCCTGCCTACATGGCGCTGCATGCATTGCTGGTCTGGGCGCATGTCAAAGCGAGGCAAAGCTGCGACGGACCGGACGGGCCTCGTTCCCTTCCCCGATAAAGTTAATGGATACCTATGTAGTGCATTTAATGCACTTTGTCCCATAATGCCATGCGATAAGCTCACGCACTGTAGGCCTTTCCACCTCCTGTGTGCCACTGTGGCAGCCCCTTTTCCTATAAAAGGAGGCCCGAGGCGACCAGGAGAGGGATTCAGCCTTTTTGAACGGCACAGCCACCGTAGCTAGTTCAAGAAGCTCAAGAACACTCAATACATCCACCAAAGCAGGACTAGGGTTTTACGCATCCTCGCGGCCCCAACCTGGGTAAACGACCCGTGTGCTTGCTCCTAAACCTGCTATTCTCACAACCCCGCGCCCGCCGACTGTAGAAGGGATCCCAGTGATCCCATAGGTGTCGTTCCCACCGACAAACAAGGCAATCATAATGTGAGTCAATCCATGCATAAGATGCAAATTTGTTATGGGTATTTTTGTACCATGGCTCGATGTCGTGGCATAAGTGGTGGTCCGGTGGTGCTTCCAAATTAGGTGCATCCACTAAGGTCGAGCACTCCTCAACTTGAAGGTCTATAGGATCCATCTCCAATGTCGTTCTTCCATACAATAGATGTATCATGTAGACAAGAAGAAGGAGACAACAATGAAAGAATGACCCATCCAATATGTAAATGTGAGGATCGCTCAAAGGGAAGGAGTTCACCTTATGAATGTTCCCGGAGATGTTGGAGTTGCACATCATCTATACCTTCACATAACTAATATGATGTAGGGTGGAATCCTAGGGGCCGATCTTTCACGAAATAGGGCGGATCCCATGAAGACCACGAGAGGAAAAACGCAAGGGGAAGCGAGAGGAAATGCTCAAATCAACAAGATACAATCACATATGTGCTAGATCCATGAACACAAAGAGTGATACAAGATTCAAATGCAACATAGACAATACAAGAGGCGGTAGTTCTTCCTGATCCGGAGACGGGGTCTTGAGTCCACGAAGGAGATCTTCCCTTGCGTGTTCTTGAATCCACTTGGGATCTTCTCCGCGGAGGCCTCCGTATCCAATGGAGTATGTATCAAGTGGATGTGCAAAGCTCTATCTCTAAAATGAGCTAATCCTTTGCTAACCCTAGAAAGGAGAAGGGGGGGTCTATTTTTATAGTCTAAGCCACAAAGGGGTAAGTGGGAGAGAGATACAAGGCCCAAGGCCCGCGGCTGTGCACAGGTAGGTATTGGATGTCCGGTCGGCGTCGGACGTCCGATGGGTCGTGAGGGACTGGTCGTTCGGTGCGGGTCAGACATCCTACATTTCGGCTCTGTTGAGGTGGCGTCGGATTTCCGGTAGCGGTCGGTCGTCCAGTGGTTGTAGTGTGTCGGACGTCCGGAGGTCATCGGTCGTCTAGTCGTTGTAGACTTGGTCTGCTACTGGTTTCCTCAGTGGCAGGTCGAGGGTGTGTCGGACGTCCGGTGGACGCCGGTCGCCCAGGCGCTGTAGAGTGTCAAACGTCCGGGGGCTTCCGGTTGTCCGGTCGTTGTAGACTCCGCAGCTCCGCTTTCTTCCGTCTTCGCTTCCATGCTTCCCTCGCGGATGTTGTAGGCGTTCCTTGGCGCTCGTGATCCTCCTCGTCGTCCGTGAAACTTTGACAATACCTATGCATGCACATGAGTGGAGTGTCAAGTAGTATACCATCCTCAAAGGGGTCAAGTGAGCACGTGAAAAGGAGATGATTCACCTTTGTGTATGTGAAGTAGATGTCGCACATGTCACTTGCCAAATGGACTCTTGACATGTTGATGTACGTAGGATGCTCCGCATCATCTCCCCCCCTTGGGAAATACCCGACCTCAGATCGAAAACCAAATCACCATGGGAAAGAGATGGCTTCATCGTGTAGTGGTGGACGATCACCAAGTACTCGTCATCTTCAAGCTCGGAATGGGAACTCTCCAATGTCACCCCGTCTTGTGGTTCCTTCAAAAGGAGCGAGGATAACAAACACTTGGAAAATCAAATGTGGTTAGCATTAATGCAAAACCGAACATTCAAGAGGTGATTCACCCAACAAGTGTTGTTATTAAGCATAGAATATGGAGTGACAAAGGATTGTGACATGGCATGTAAGCACATCAATAAAGCACAAGCAAAGATATCATGGGGACAAGTATGCAATTGTGAGGTAGAGATGCAAATATGTTTGACAAGTGAACAAGCATCTACCTCAAGGTCGTAGCAAACATGCATCAAGCACTCATTGAAAGGTCTATGGTGGGCATAGGAAGCATTCATGACACCAAATAAAATGAAATGTCTAAACACATAAGTTAAGCGCAAGATAATCCAAGCATAACGTGCATAGGGTGTAGTGAAGATAGTATGGCACTCAACATAATAGAAAGAGAAGTTGTTCATCATGTGTGAGGCAATCAAGGCAAGCATGTAGCAATCAATGGGACATGGCATATGTGAATAAATGACATTGTTGCAACCAAACATATGATAGGAACAAGTAATCCAAGTATTGGATGCAACACACAAGGTATATATGTCATGAGGCATGGCAATGTGGCCATGATAAGTCGAAGCAAGATCTCTAGCATGTGTGCAATATGTCAAGGTGCAAGCAACACATGAAGTATGATCCAGAATATTCATGGTCATGGTTTTGGGGTTCTCAAAAGTGAAGGATATCACCTTGAAAGCATGTCCTTGTGCGTCCTTCACAATGTCGAAGCACAAGCAAGTATGATGTAGAAGCGTCGTGATCGAAGGTGGTCTCATCTCAAGAGCTCGAATGGTCAACTCACGGGAACTCGAACTTGACACCAAGTCGAAGTATCCTACACATGCACAAAATAAAGCAAAGAATGTATGTGCATGGTAGATAAACACATCATCCATCATGATGGTTCTCTTCTCTTGCACATAACCATTAGGAGCACAAGTGCATGAATAATATGATGCAATAATGGATATATTCATGGAACTAGGTATATTGTGCAAAGAGGTAAGACAAGCATGCTTCACAAGGAATATGTCAAAATCTCCAAATATATCCGAGAATGCTATGGGGCAATCTCATTAGCAAGACTAAAATCATTGTTGCACTCAATACATGGCAAGTCATCTAGCATGAGAGAGGCAACATATGGAGATATATGACAAGAAGCAATAAATATCATGTGTAGATGGTTGTCATCAACCGCATGAAACGAGCAAGTATGAATCATCGGTGATGCAACAAGGCAAGCAATCATAGTAATAAAGTCATGCAAACTAGTGGAGCGAAGATGCAACACAGTAGGGCAAAGCATGGCAATCATGTCATGTGATCAAATAGTAGGTATAGATAATGCACATGATGATGCGGAGCATCCCAAGATCATCCCCATGGACGCACCCACACCTCCAGCGGCACCATTTGTACCAATGACACGAGCCCGAGCCAAGGCTATCGAAGATAAGGTGAACTCACTCCTCTATGAACTTCCACTTTCTATGCATGAGACATGGCTACTACCTAAGTCCGAGATGTTGTGCATGATTAGGTACCAAGAGGGCCCTCCCGAAGATGTGCATGAAGATGTAGAAGTCCCCAAGTCCACGGATGAGGAGAACCAACGGAAGGAGCCAAGAGCATCTCCCAGGCCCCGGACATCCGGCCCCTGAACCGCCTTCCTCTTCAGCTGTTCAGCTCCCAAGTGCCTACAGGCCCCGAACATCAGGCCCGCAAGCCCGGATATACGGCCCTTCCCGAGGCCCCGGACATCCTGCCAATGCCCCGGACATCCGGCCCCTGGAGCGCCTTCCTCTTCAGTTGTTCAGCCTCCAAGTGCCTACAGGCCCCGGACATCCGGCCCGCAAGCCCGGACATCCGGCCCTTCCCGAGGCCCCGGATATCCGGCCCCCCTGCCCGGAAATCCGGACCC
>NC_041382.1:352136150-352150737 GCF_002162155.2 Triticum dicoccoides | reverse complement strand
CCCCCACAGCCCGGACATCCGGCCCGACGCCCAGACGTCCAGCCTCTCTGTCTGCGCACAGTAAAGGGCCGAGACCCATGTATCCCTTCTCCCCCCCTAGACTATATATACTCTATCCCGTACAACTTTCTAGGGTTAGAAAATGTTTACTCATATTTGTGAGAGAGCTTTGCTCATCCACTTGGTTACCTTCTCCTCGGAGATTCGAGCCTCCACCAGAGAAGATCCCCCAAGCGGATTCAAGACCCCTCTTTAGGGAAGAACATCAAGACCTCCACACGGAGAACAACCGGTTACCCTTTTGTATCATCCCTAGTTGTTCGTGGACCGTGTATCGTTCTATGTATCCAAGGATCTAGCACATGTGTGACTTGTTCTTGTTAGTTTGAGTGTTTCCCCTTGTGATTTCCCTCGTTTTCCCCTCGTGTTCCCCGTGTTCTTCGCGGGATCCGCTCCTTTCGTGAAAGATCGGGAGATTAGAGTTGTACCCTACATCACATGACATATCACAAGCACGAACAAAAAGAAAGATCATAGTATCATCATTGGAATGGGTCACAAGAGGAACATGGCAATAATAAGCAATATCTCCACCAAGCTTGCAAATACACATACGAGTACTAGAATCATGGATCATGTGAGATGCAAAGCATGGGTCACCAAAGCATGTCATCCAAATGGAAATGAGCATATCATGCGAAGTGAACATGGCAAGATGGGCATATAATATGTAATAGACAATAACCCATAATCATGTGAGGGCCATGTAGAAGAAATGCGCGAAGTCTTTGCAGGAAGGAGCGGTGTGAAAACTAATCCATGGGATCCCAAGTCATCATTGATCTCTAGAGCTTGTTTTGTCAACTCATGGGATTGTTAGGTTGACAAGTATGCATGCGTACCTACACAACAAATACACAAATGAAAGAAATTGTGTGTGTGGTAAATGTTCACATCATCCATCATGATGTGTATGTGCATGTGTGAATTAGTAGAAGATAAGCATCGCTCAAAGAAATTTGATGCATAGTATAAGAACATGTCATCCATCATGAAAGAATAGTTGTTATGTATAACACGACGGGGACATAAATTGAGCATGCAATTATAGCAACTAGCAAGTGTGTGGCACAACAATAGCATTGTTATTCATGGGATGCATATGGTGCACACAATCATGGGAATCATGCAATGCATGGGATGTATCAAAATCTCCTAAAATGTATGAGGAAACTACGGGGGTCTCCTCAGGAGCAATATCAGAAACATCAGATGGAGAAAATGGACAACATCCAAAACAATGCATATCCAAAGCTAGGTGGTCATGGCATGGCATATGATTGAAATGATGCAAATGGAGCATATTAATATCATCATAAGAAAAACAAATGCCAATAGCCATTGGCTTGTCATCTATGCCATATGTGCAAATTGGGTTTATTTTGATGTCATGTGCATAGTTACTACAAAGAGATTGCAAATATGACATATGTTGATCTCAGTCATAGCATATGACAAGTCAAGCGGAATGTCAAACATGATGTGACCGACAGAATTATCACAAGAGATCCTATGTAACATGGCATCACAACTAATAGCCTCCACATGGAAATCATCAAACTCATCATAAAATGGGTAAATCATCGCATGGGGAAATCATACTAGCATGAAGCATGGCAATAGAGGGATCAACATCATGCAAGCAAGCAATGTCAAGAATGTCCACTAGTGGGACTAGAGCATCACCTTCACCTATGTTACCTTTTTCATTCCACTCAAGTGGTGTAGGTGAGGTGGGAAAGACCAAATGGTGGTCGATATCATCATCTTGATGGAACCATGTGGGGTTGCATCATATTCCACCATGGCCATCATCTTGTCCAAAGGGAGGACGAAGTCGTCGAGTGTTGTGGAATAACACGGCCACCTATGGGACCATCGGCCCTTGTGGTTCGGCAAGGGGAAAGAGCACATTACACAAAGAGCAGAGAGCGAAGAGCAGCACGGCAGCGATGACACGGGCAGCTTTTACTAAGGTTCGGGCTACCGCGAGGCGTAAAACCCTACTCCTGCTTTGGTGGATTGATTAAAAGACCGTGGGGGAGACACAGCGCTCTAGCCCAGCAAGGTCGCCTCGGGACGAGAGTAGCTACGCGTGTATGATTGTACAAGGGTCCAAATCCTTTCTAAGGTAGCAACAACCCTCCTTTTATAGATCAAGGGGTCACCATAATGGCAAATCAGTCATTACGTACTGATTAGATAACAAACAGTGATATCATACCTAACTCTGCAGACAGGGCAAGGCGCATTAAATGTGCCGCTTAGTGTCACATCATGGGTAGCCCAATAAGCCTTGTCGTGCCATTCAGCCTCCTTCTCGCCTGCCTGCGTGACACGCCCCTGGATGGGTGTGATTTGGAGGTGATTTCCTTTTGAAATGGCTGCCACGTGCCAAATAACAGCCACTTAATCACTTGGGGGCTCGACACCGCACTGATAGGTGACTTGCATTGCTGTGAGGTGGAGCCTTGGCGGGGTAATCCGCCCTCGGCATCCCAGACAAGCTTGCCAGGGTGGCCTTGAGACTTGTCTTTTGGGCGACGTCGACCTTGCCAGGCTCGCCTGCCCGGCAAGGGATGTTTCTCCTTAGTGATATCTTGTTCAGTTGGTTGTCCTTGGTCTTCTTGATCTGCCCTTTGATTTCTCATAGAGCTAACTCTTCTGCTTGGCCTTGCCTTGGATGCTACAACCTTGCTCTTGAGCCTGTGTACAGTCCGAGCAACACACGCATGGGGTTTGTTGCACCGACAGGAGCCCTCGGGCCTAGCCTGGACGCCCTGACGAGCGTCGTCAGGGTAGGCCATGTCTAGTACATAGGCGAGGAAGTTGTGGTAGCTCACCCTTTCAGGTCTTCTTGGCTTCGTCATTAACCTGTGCTTGAGTCAGTTTTTGGTTTCTCCATGTGTCGCATAACGCCAATTGTAGTGGGGTCGTCTCTGTAATGGCCCGTGAATGACTTTAACGCACGCGGGAGTAACTGCCAATTCACTCATCCCACTGTCATGGTAACGATTCCGACAATAAGAGAGGGGTAGGATAAAGGAGCATGATTTATCAAGATGCATATGGGTGACACGGTGGTTTTTAGCGAGTTCGGGCCTCTCACGGTGGAGATAACAACCCTACGTCTCGTGCTCCGGATAGGCTTTGTTTTATCTTAGTATGTATCCGGGGATTACAATGAGAGGAGAACAGATCCCCGTAGTCCTGAGACTAATGGTGAAAAAGAGAGAGAGATGGAAGGAAAAAGCCCCCTAGTCTAGTGGTGGGGTTGGCTTATCTCCACCGTGAGAGGCCCGAACTCGCTAAAACCACCGTGTCACCCATATGCATCTCGATAGATCATGCTCCTTTATCCTACCCCTCTCTTATTGCCGGAATCGTTACCACGACAGTTGGCGCCCACCGTGGGGCAGGTGTCTTAGTGACTTGTTGGAGAAGCTGCAATTTTTCCGATCCCCTTCATCATGGTTCCAGGCGGAGGTTTGGCTGAGGGCCGCGAGATCCGTCTCGGCACGCTCGTGTTTGTCGCCGACGACTTCGCTTGGCTTCAGGGGGCACCACTCGACGCCGACGCGCTCCCCGCCCGCGAGGCGACGCACTTTCCCGCGTGCATCCGCGGCGTCCTCCTGTGACAACCGTCGACCCAGTATCAGTCGACTCCAGCAGCTTTCCCCCTCCCTGCGGCCCGCCGGAGCAAACGCTCCGGTCGGTCGAGGCTTCAGCGGTGGGTGAAGCATGCGGTAGCCCGCTAGTCGGTCACCCCTCAAGTCGCGGCGATCGAGCTCGACAAAACTCTCTATGGCCTGTTCGATCTGTCGACTGGCTCCATAAAGACTGCATCCAAGTGCGACAGCAGTGACCTGGCGGCAAAAGTCTTCATGGTCAATGGACCACGCAGCCCTCCTGGCTTCAACCATGAAGACGGAGGCGACGGGAACGGTGATCTGTCGCGCGTTCACGAGGAGTACCGCACCGAACCCCTCTCCTCGTAGCAGAGGGAGGAACTTCGCCGCCGAAACATGGATGCATTGCATACTCCTATAGTTGGAAAAAACCCTGAGGCCAAAGCCTTGGAGCAGGCGCGCTTGGCCAACCTGATGAGGACATGACTACCTTGGATACGACCAAAAATATTGCATACATGCATATTTGTCAGGTGATTTCTAGTGTAAACTATTCAATAATCTATTTATGTTATCCAGAACAAAAATACTTCACACACTTTTGTGTTTTGTCTAATTGCAGGTGTATGGGACATTTGTACAATTCACATATGAAGATAAGGGAAAAGGAGAAGTTTAGTTTCTATTCAAAAAGTCCTCTCACATCACTTTTGGGCCAAGAGAAGATAGAGTCCAAGTCTCTCATATTCTGGATTCAGATTCGGACTGCACAGACATACCTGACTCAAAACATCAACAACTTTTTCATAGGGACTCCGAATTGGGTGATTCTTTTTTGTTGGAAAGTAGATTTCGTGCTCTTTCAAACCCATTTGGAATCACCTTCAAATTCCTTCGGAGCATTGAGATATAGACGAAACAATCTGACGCTACAGCAGAATCCGAGTCAAACAACAAGTCCAAAGGTGTTGCACCACCTCCACTTGGGCCCATGAGCCTTGTACGACCTAGGGTTAGTTTTAGGATGCCCTGGGACGTCCTTCCACATCCTTGGCCACCACCCCTTGCTCCTATATAAGTAGATCCATCTAGTAGCTTTTTCCTTGGGATTTGTTTAGTTAAAAGTTAGCCATTGCAACTTCGTGTACTTCGTTTGTGTCCAACGACCAGACCAAGACCGCTTTCGGATCCCCACCTTTATCAATACTTCATCTATATTCGCAATATTCAGATTGCATTATAATATTCTTGCTTGTTCTTCGATTGCGTGCAGGAATAGACCTTTGTGGTCAAGCTGGTCGTGCTTCCAGCATCGTGAGTAACCTCGGGGGATTGGTTTAGCGATTGCTAAGGCGCAACGTCGTGCACGTTTGTAGTCGGATCGTCAAAGTTGTTTCCACCAAATCGATAGTTATCATCTAATAGAAAGATCGGGACACCCTCGCCTCTATCAAGTGGTATCAGAGTTCACATCCTACCCATCGTTCATTGTCATAATCATAGTTGAGATCGCTCACATCTTCGCTTGATCCAATCTGCATCTTATCCAGTTTGTTTTGGAAAGAGGGAGAGGAAAAAAAAGACAGAGAAAAAAACGAGAGAGAAAAAAAGTCAGAGAAAAAAAAGAGAAAGAAAAAAAAGTGTGAGGAAAAAAAGAGAAGAAGAAAAACAAAATTCGGATCTATCTAGACTCAATCTCGTAGTTGAATTCGGATTAGAATCTGTTTTGTGCACTGTTCAGTAAAATAGGCATAACTTCCTCATACGAAGTCCGTTTTGGCTCTGCAGGTACTCAAATGAAAGCTAGCAACGAGCCGCATCTAAATAGTTTCAAAAGCTAGTTCAATATTTGGCACCTGAAAATCGGCTTCCAAATAGGTCTTTTTGCTCTCCGAAGGCATGAACACAGCTTATTCCAGTTTTTCACGCCAGATTTCGATTTTTTTGACTCCTCATATCAACTTGGAATTGAGTGATTCCTTTTGCGTTTGAAATCTTGAGTCAATACAATTCTTGAAAAAATTATCAAAAAATTGGCACAAACTTTCCAGAGGAAAGTTGGAGATAAAGTTGTTGATATATCCTGCTTGGTTGTTATTTCACATCATTATCTTTACTGCCGTTGTGATCTTCACTTATATCTTGATGTCCAGAGCTACTTAGTGTCCTTCATTCATGCTAGTCGTGCTACGCCGTGATCTCATTTGTGTTCTAGGCTCGCGTCTCTAGTCCGGTCTAGCCTAGGACCAGCACAGTTCCATCGTTGAGCGTTTATTCAACATTGCATCTCTGGATTGATTATTGCTAATCTATTGCTACCAAACATAGCCAACCCAGCTCCACATATTTCTACACCGTGTATACGTATGTTCCCCTGGCAATCACTTTACACAATCTTTGGAGTTATTTGACACCACTGGTTGCCTGTCACCACCTGCCGCATGGTAAGAACTTATAAGATATTGATATTTGCTTTACTATGAGCACTTTACAACCACATCCTAGTAGTTCATAGGAACATTATTCTCGAATTTTGTTTCTTGTTTCTACTAATCATGTTAGGTTCCAGAGATAGAAGTTCTTGGACGACGGACACATCTTCACCATCACGAGAGTTGGGACAACACACACAAGCACATGGTCAGGTTATCTTTTTACCGTCATTTGAGGGTAGATTTAATCCTGCTATTTAAATAGCTTGGGAGCTTGAAGTAGAACAAGTTTTTAGTCACCATGACTTTTCTGAACTTGAGCGAGTGCGAGCTGTCACTAGAGCATTTACTGGTTTTGCTTCTGTTTGGTGGAGTGTGCGTTGTAAGAAAAACATTGATAACCAACCCACAATTTGGAAAGATTTGAAATATGTAATGAGACAACAATTTTTCCCTCCTTACTATCGTCGTGAATTGCTTCGCAAATTTGAACAATTTAAACAAGGAAACAACACTGTTCATGCTTACTACCAAGAGTTCAATTCTTTTATGCATCACTATGACATGGAAGAATCTGAGGATGATACAATGAATAGATTTTTTGGTGGTTTGAACCATGATATCCGTGCAAGGTTTCAGTATGTTCCTCGTTGCCTTACTGGTATGTATGTTCGCGCTTGTACCTTTGAGAGACAGATACAGGAGGATGCATTGGGTGACTACGACAACTACTATTCCAGTTCATACTCACCACCATCGGTTGGTTCCTCCACCGTTGCACCTAATAGAGCAGCCCCACCTCGGATTGTGAGCGCGACATCATCTCAAGAGTATGGTACATTGTCAACGTCCGTACCTACATCAGCTATGTCTTTGCGACAAGGTAACAATACAGGTATTGATGATATAACTTCACATGAGAATGATGCATGCCTAGTTAACTTGAATGCATCATGTGTTGAGTTACCTGTTGATTTGAGCACACCACCTATTTTAGAGAATCGTGTTACTGTCATGAATGCGTCATGTGATCAAACAACTGAAATATCAAAAAAATTGAGTGCACCCATTGAATTAACTGTTGATGCAAAAGAACCAATATTTAATCATTTTGATATGACCTCTAATCTTGGTGATGATTCTGTGTCCAATGACTTATTGCATGTTTGCTTATTTAAGCATGTTGTAGCATGTAAATTTGATGCAACTAAGGTTTATTCACCAAAGTTAGGATGGTTTAATGATGAACATTGCCAATCTTTTGAAATGAATAAGAGCTTCACTTATATGTGCAAACTGAGTTGCAATATTTTCATGCCTTCTACTTCTTGTGATAATTTTTTGGCTTTAGATTTTATGAACTATGAAAGTTACTCATGTATGCATGTGTCATATGTGCAAAAATCAAGGGAAGTTAAAATGGATGACATATACATATACAACATGTACACCTTGTCTCTTTTGTTAGCCACATTTCAGATTAAGAAACGCCGAGGACGGCTTTGTTTTCAAGAAGTGGAGGATGATGAGGACATGACTACCTTGGATACGACCAAAAATATTGCATACATGCATATTTGTCAGGTGATTTCTAGTGCAAACTATTCAATAATCTATTTATGTTATCCAGAACAAAAATACTTCACACACTTTTGTGTTTTGTCTAATTGCAGGTGTATGGGACATTTGTACAATCCACATATGAAGATAAGGGAAAAGGAGAAGTTTAGGTTCTGTTCAAAAAGTCCTCTCACGTCACTTTTGGGCCAAGAGAAGATAGAGTCCAAGTCTCTCACGTTCTGGATTCAGATTCGGAATGCACAGACATACCTGACTCAAACAATCAACAACTTTTTCATAGGGACTCCGAATTGGGTGATTCTTTTTTTGTTGGAAAGTAGATTTCGTGCTCTTTCCAACCCATTTGGAATCACCTTCAAATTCCTTCGGAGCATTGGGATATAGACGAAACAATCTGACGCTGCAGCAGAATCCGAGTCAAACAACAAGTCCAAAGGTGTTGCACCACCTCCACTTGGGCCCATGAGCCTTGTACGACCTAGGGTTAGTTTTAGGCTGCCTTGGGACGTCCTTGCACATCCTTGGCCGCCACCCCTTTCTCCTATATAAGTAGATCCATCTAGTAGCTTTTTCCTTGGGATTTATTTAGTTGAAAGTAGCCATTGCAACTTCGTGTACTTCGTTTGTGTCCAACGACCAGACTAAGACTGCTTTCGGATCCCCACCTTTATCAATACTTCATCTATATTCGCAATATTCAGATTGCATTATCATATTCTTGCTTGTTCTTCGACTGCGTGCAGGAATAGACCTTCGTGGTCAAGCTGATCGTGCTTCCAGCATCGTTAGTAACCTCGGGGGATTGGTTTAGCGATTGCTAAGGCGCAACGTCGTGCACGTTTGTAGTCGGATCGTCAAAGTCGTTTCCACCAAATCGATAGTTATCATCTCATCGAAAGATTGAGACACCCTCGTCTCTATCACAACCTGGCTGAGCGCACTCGACTGGAGAAGCTCCAGCGCGCACTCGACGATCGCGCTCGACAACGAGCTCCTGAGTCCAGTCAACGCCATCTTTTTCCTCCTCCGACTCAGGTATACCGAACACCGATCCAGAATCTAGTAGCTGCTGCCCGGATAGCAGAGTCGATCCAACCTTCCCAATCAGAAGCTGGCCGAGGTCTGGTGCAGATCAGAGCCTTGCTCCGGGCAGCGGGAGAGCAGAATACGGTCGTATCTTAGTCGCGGAATAGGATCCATAGCAGATCCGTGGTCGCAGACACAGTTCAGTCGGCCCATAGCCCAAGATCGCCCCCGAGGCGTGAGGGACGTGGAGATCGGCGTGATCAGTACAAAAACTGAGAGCAGTATAATCATCATGCCGATCGCGATGATCACCGTCGAGTGACCACGCCTCCTCCAAGGAGTGGGTCATACGTGCCTCGGCCACATGAAGACAGACACCCTCACAATGTCGGACGAGGTATTCCAATCGACCCCAGGGAGCCAGGCTTTGATGCGAGATCTATTCTCGTGCAGGGCTTGGTCGACAGAATCAGGGCTCACCGAGAGGGCCATGACAGAGATCCGCAAACTAGCAACAGGGTGCATGTCTCTGGTCCAGAGTGCTTCAGTAGAGCTATCAGGGCTGTGGTGATTCCTCCCAACTTCAAGTTGGCATATGGAGTCAGTAAGTTCACCGGAGAGTCCAAGCCTGAAAATTGGCTTGAAGACTACCGAGTGGTTGTCCAGATTGGTGGCGGCAATGATTAAGTGGCCATGAAACACCTTCCTCTGATGTTGGAGGGTTCGACTAGAGCATGGCCGAATCATTTAGCGCCTGGCAGCATCTATACTTGGGAAGATCTCGCCCAAGTGTTTGTCAGAACATTCGAGGGCACTTGCAAACGGCCGGCAGGTTTGACAGAATTACAGTGTTGTGTTCAGAAACCGAATGAAACTTTGAGGGATTATATCCAGAGATGGATCACCCTACACCACACGGTAGAAGATGTGTCGGATCATCAGGAAATTTGTGCCTTTAAGGAAGGCGTTAGGTATCGGGAGTTGAATATGAAATTCGGCCGGACAGGAAATATGACTCTGGCTCGAATGATGGAAATTGCCACCAAGTATGCCAATGGTGAAGAAGAAGAGCGACTCCGGAGTGGCAAGCACAAAGCAGTCACCCACGAAGCCGGAGGAGGAAACTCCGGTCGGAAACAGAAGCGCAAGGCCGAGCCAGCTGCTCCGGGTGAAGCCTTGGCTGTGGTTCATGGAAAGTTCAAGGGGAAGCCCAAAGGGCCATGGAACCCCAAGAAAGTAAAAGATCAAGATGGAAATGACGTGTTGGATCTGCCGTGCCATATCCACACAAAAAAAGATGAAGAAGGTAACTTCATTTACCCGAAGCACACCACTCGGCAGTGTCGGCTCCTAATCCAGCAGTTCCGAGAGAAACAGCCCAAGGAAAAGGAGAAGGAAGCAGACAAGGCTGAGGATGAGGGAGAGGATGATGATGGTTATCCCCACGTGAATTCCACTCTGATGATTTTTGCTGACGTTGAGAGCAAAAGTCGATTGAAAGTCATCAACAGGGAAGTGAACATGGTCACTCCGGTGACACCCAGTTACTTGAAGTGGTCACAGAATGCCATTACATTCGACCAGTCTAACCATCCAGTGCACATCGCCACCCCTGGGAGGCAAGCACTGGTGGTCGACCCGGTGGTCGAACGCACTCGACTGACAAAGGTCCTGATGGACGGTGGCAGTGGCCTGAACATACTGTATGCAGAGACGTTGAAGGGAATGGGCATTCCGATGTTCAAACTCACTGAAAGCCATATGAGTTTCCATGGGGTCATTCCAGGCAAGAAGGCTGCATCCCTCGGTTAGATTGCACTCGACGTGGTTTTCGGTGATTCCAAAAGTTACCGCAAAGAAAAGTTGACGTTTGAAGTTGTGGATTTCCAGAGTGCTTATCATGCAATTTTGGGCAGGCCAGCTTATGCACGATTTATGGCTCGACCATGTTACGTGTACCTCAAACTGAAGATGCCTGGTCCCAGAGGAGTGATCACTGTCTCTCGTAATCGGAAGAAGGCAGAAGAGTGCTTCTAGAAGGGCTCAAATATTGCCGATGCCCAGATGGCCGTGGTAGAATTGCAAGAATACCAGAAAAATGCAAATCTGAGTGACTTGTTGTGAGCCAAGAAGCCAGCCACATATTCAGCATTCCAGTCGTCTGGTGAAATGAAGTTGATTCACATTCACCCGACAGATCCCAATGCTGCTCCGACTCACATTTCAACCTCACTCGACTCCAAATAGTAAGAAGCGCTCATCCAGTTCCTCCGTGAGAACTGGGATATCTTTGCATGGAAGCCTTCTGACATGCTGGGTGTTCCCAGGGGACTGGCTGAGCATCATTTGCGAGTCGACCGAAGGTGAAACCAGCCAAAGAGCATCTTCGATGGTCCGCCGTCCAGAAAAGAAAGGCAATCGGTGAAGAGGTGGCTCGGCTTTTGGCAGCTGAGTTTATCCGAGAGATTTACCACTCCGAGTGGTTAGCCAATGTTGTCATGGTCCCAAAGAAAGATGACTCACTTCGCATGTGCATTGATTTTAAGCTTATCAATCGGGCCTGCCCGAAAGATCACTTTCCTCTCCCTCGCATCGATCAGATAGTCGACTCGACTGCAGGATGTGAGCGTTTGTCCTTTTTAGACGCCTACTCCGGGTACCACCAGATCCGTCTGTATGGACCCGATGAGATAAAGACAGCTTTTATCACCCCGTTTGGGTGCTTCTGTTATGTCACAATGCCATTCGGTTTGAAGAATGCCGGAGCCACATTCATGCGGATGATTCAGAAGTGCCTGCTCACTCAGATCAGTCGGAATGTGGAAGCATACATGGATGAAATTGTGGTCAAGTCACGTAAAGGTTCCGACCTACTGACTGACCTTGCTGAAACATTTGCCAACCACAGAAGGTATGATATCAAGCTCAATCCATCAAAGTGCACGTTTGGAGTTCCAGGCGGAAAGTTACTCGGTTTCCTCGTTTCCGAACGAGGAATCGATGCTAACCCAGAGAAAGTAGGCGCTATACTCCGAGTGAAACGCCCTGTGCGTGTGCATGATGTCCAGAAGCTTACTGGTTGCTTGGTCGCCCTAAGTCGATTCATTTCTCGCCTTGGTGAAAAGGCGCTACCTCTTTACCTACTGATGAAGAAATCAGATAAGTTTGAGTGGACCCCAGAAGCTGATGCAGCGTTTGTAGAGCTAAAAGCCCTGCTTTCCACCCAGCCGGTGCTTGCTGCTCTAATCAGCAAAGAGACTCTACTGCTTTATATAGCAGCCACTGGACAAGTCGTCAGTACAGTACTTACGGTCGAGCGGGAAGAAGAAGGAAAAGCTTATAAAGTTCAACGCCCAGTTTATTATATTTCTGAAGTCCTGACCCCGTCAAAGCAGAGATATCCTCATTATCGGACACTTGTCTATGGGATTTACATGACCACGAAGAAGGTTGCACACTATTTCTCGGATCACTTTGTTACAGTCGTCAGCGACGCTCCATTGTCAGAGATTCTGCACAACAGAGAAGCAACTGGTCGAGTGGCAAAATGGGCGATTGAACTCCTTCCCTTGGATATCAAGTTTGAGGCAAAGAAAGCTATCAAGTCCCAAGCAATAGCAGATTTCCTCACCGAGTGGATCGAACAGCAACTGCCGACTCAAGTTCATTCTGAGCACTGGACCATGTTCTTTGACGGATCGAAAATGCTGAATGGTTCTGGTGCCGGGGTAGTTCTGGTATCCCCCCGAGGAGACAGGCTCAAATATGTCCTCTAGATTCACTTTCATTCCTCCAACAATGAAGCAGAATATGAAGCACTCCTGTATAGGTTGAGCATGGCCATCTCACTCGGCGTCCGTTGCCTCATGGTCTATGGCGACTCAGATTTGGTAGTTAATCAAGTGATGAAGGAGTGGGACGTCAGAAGCCCAGCCATGACTGGTTACTACAACGCGGTGAGAAAGCTTGAGAAGATGTTTGAGGGGTTAGAACTCCACCACATACCCCGACTGAAAAATCAAGCAGACGATGACTTGGCAAAAATAGATTCCAAGAGAGAAGCCATTCCAAGCAATGTGTTTTTGGAGCATATTCACTCTCCGACAGTTCAGGAAGATCCTTTTACTGAAGAGCCCCCACAACCTAAGAGCGCCACAGATCCGACTGAAGTCGAGGTCCCAGCCATGGTCGACCTGATCATGGAGGTTCTGGCCATTACTCCCGACTAGACGGTGCCCTACATTGCATACATCCTCAGGAAAGAACTCCCAGAGGATGAAGAAGAGGCTCAACAGATCGTCTGTCGATCCAAGGCCTTTACTGTGATAAGAGGACAACTGTTCAGGGAAAGCGTGACTGGAGTCGGTCAGAAATGCATAACACCAGAAGAAGGTCGAATGATCCTCAATGACATCCACTCGGGGACCTGTGATCATCATGCGTCCTCTCGGGCCATCGTGGCTAAAGCATACCGAGCTGGATTCTATTGTCCACAAGCAAATGAAATGGCGAAAGATATAGTCGACAGATGTGAAGGCTGCCAGTTTTACTCAGACATGTCTCACAAGCCAGCGTCAGCCCTGAAGACCATCCCCCTCATCTGGCCCTTTGATATTTGGGGACTGGATATGGTTGGACCGCTGAGAACCGGCAGGAGCGGCTTCACTCATGTGCTCGTTGCAGTCGACAAGTTTACCAAATGGATCGAAGCTAAACCTATCAAGAACCTTGATGCTAGCACCGCTGTCAGTTTTATCAGAGAATTGACATTCAGATATGGAGTCCCACACAGCATCATCATGGACAACGGGTCGAACTTCGATTCTGATGAGTTCAGAGCTTTCCGCGCCTCTCAGGGCACTCGAGTCGACTATGCTTCAGTCGCTCACCCGCAGTCGAACGGACAAGCAGAAAGAGCCAATGGCCTAATTCTCAAAGGACTGAAACCCCGACTGATGCGTGATCTCAAACACGCAGCAGGCGCTTGGGTTGATGAACTTCCGTCGGTTCTGTGGGGTTTAAGGACAACTCCTAATCGGTCGACCGGACGAACTCCTTTCTTCTTAGTATATGGAGCCGAAGCTGTTCTGCCAAGTGAACTGCTCCACAACGCACCCCGAGTCGAGCTCCTCTCCAAAGAGGAAGCAGAGTAGGCCCGACAAGATTCAGTCGATCTCTTAGAGGAGGAAAGAGATATGGCCTTGATCCGGTCGACCATCTATCAGCAAGACTTGCGTCGATTCCACGCCAGAAATGTGAGGGGTCGAGCCTTTCAAGAAGGAGACCTGGTTCTTCGAGTGGATCAACAGAAACCACACAAGCTTGCCCCGACTTGGGAGGGCCCCTTCATCATCACCAAAGTTCTCCACAATGGAGCATACCATCTTTACAGTATTGAGCATCAGAAAGACGAGCCACGGGCTTGGAACGCGGAGCTGCTCCGCCCCTTTTATACTTAAGCACTCGTTTGAATAAAATGTAATAAGGAACACCTTTGTAATTTGTTTATCAAAGACAAGAGCTTATGGTCCTATCATTCGATTGTTGTGTTCTTATTTACTTCTGAAATCCCTCAATGGGTGGGCTTAGTCGCAAATCTGTTTCGCCTAAGTTCGAAAGAAAATCCTACCGAGTGGAGAGCAATCCTCCCACTCGGGGGCTTAGCTGCAGTCTAGTACTCGCCTATGTTCTCCCACTAGGAGGCTTAGCTGCAGTCCAGTACTCGCCTAAGTTCGAAAGAAAATCCTACCGAGTGGAGAGCAATCCTCCCACTCGGGGGCTTAGCTGCAGTCTAGTACTCGCCTAAGTCCTCCCACTAGGAGGCTTAGCTGCAGTCCAGTACTCGCCTAAGTTCGAAAG